>NC_080078.1:256306-306306 GCF_949987535.1 Balaenoptera acutorostrata | reverse complement strand
CTGCTTTGCTATTAGAAGGAGGTGAAGACCTCCGGAAGCCGGGGTTGGGAGCATGGCTGGCGCTAGACGACCTTGGACTTGTCCTGGCCTTGCTGTTTGCTGGCTGCATGACCTTGGCAAGTGATGTAACCTCTGTGAGCTTCAGGAATGTTCCCTCTGCCCAGGAAGACAGGAAAGCCACGGTCCCCAGGCAGGAGCCACTCCCGTTCACCTGGCCGTCCAGCGGGTGTCTGGTGCTATCCTAGGGCAGTGAGCAGGCGGGCAGGGGAGGGGGCGTGCAGGAGATACACCTGAGCGGGGATGGGCGAGGTCTCTGCTGGACAGAGCAGCCAGGGAGCTCCTCTTGGAGGAGGGGGTGTTTCAACCTGAAACTTGGCAAGTATGAGGGGCAGGGGAAGCGAGTTTCTGGCAGAGGGACAGTCTGAGGGCCAGAAAGAGCCTGGGGGTCAGAACTGGCCAGGCCAGGAGGGCCAGCAGCAGGTCCTGCCACTGCTGAGGGCCATGGTCCCGGGCCGGCCATGGAGACCCTGGTGTGAGCCTCCAGGGGCTGCGCAGGCAGGGTCTGAGTCCCAGGTCTTGGCCTCTGGCTTTGAGCTCTGGACCGACCTGCCAGGGACGGTGTCTGCAGCCGAGACCAGCCTTTCCCCGTCTTTCTCAAGATCAGCCTCCTCCCATTCAAAGGGGACGCCCAGCTCTCACCCTGGGTCTTCCCTGGGTGGGCTGCCCCCAGGTGCTTCGGGCCACCAAACACTGGGACAACCAGATTGCTTTCAATAAGGTGCTACAAATCAGCATCGTATAAGTACTCTAAATGATGTATTTCCAAAACAGTTTTACTTTTTCAATTTAATATTTATTTATCAAAATTTAATGTATTTACTTTTAGTCAGCTCCGTGCCAATAATTTTTTTAAAAAAATTTATTTATTTTTGGCTGCGTTGGGTCTTTGTTGCTGCGCGCGAGCTTTCTCTAGTTGTGGCAAGCAGGGGCTACTCTTTGTTGCGGTGCACGGGCCTCTCATTGCGGTGGCCTCTCCTGTTGAGGAGCACAGGCTCCAGGCGTGTGGGCTTCAGTAGTTGGGGTGCACGGGGCTTAGTTGCTCTGCAGCATGTGGGATCTTCCTGGACCAGGGCTCGAACCCGTGTCCCCTGCATTGGCAGGCGGATTCTTAACCACTGCACCGCCAGGGAAGTCCCTGCCAATACTGTTAAAAACTCAATCTTGAAGGAAAATTTTAATACTTGTAGTCTTCTAGTTATAGGAAAAAATTGCAAAGATTCACACATCTCTTCCAGAGCGGCATGGCAGGGTGATTGATAAAATACATTCAAGCATAAATGTTTTTACATTAGGATAAGTTCTGTGGGAAAACAGTAGAAATATCTGTTCAAGGAGAGAAGGAACAACCAGCTAAGAGGGTTTTTTACACCCCCTATTTCTTGGTTGAAGAGCTGGTGGGTGTCCAGTCCCCGTGGTAAATCAGGGTTCTCCAGAGAAACGGAACCCGGAGGATAGAGACGTGTCTGAGGACGTTTAACGTAGGGCTGGCTCTTGGGGTCGTGCAGGCCGCGAAGCCCCACCAGGTGCCGCCTGTGAGCCGGATGCCCAGGGCCCAGTGGGGCTGTGCAGCCCGAGTCCAGACGCTCGAGAACCCGGAGATGGATGCTCGGGGGCGGGGAGGGTGGACGTCCAGCTCAGGCGGAGAGTGGACCTCCCGTCATCTGCGTTTCTGTTCTGTTGGGCCCACGAGGGATGGGGTGGTGCCGCCCACCACGGGGAGGGCCGTCTTCACGTGGTCTGGACTCAGAGGCTGATCTCTTCCCAGACACCAGCCCAGACACACCTAGAAATCACGTCTCACCAGTTAAGTGGGCGTCCCTCGGCCCAGGCGCGATGACACGTAAAGTGAACTGAGACGCCACGGATTTTTATTTCCTGGTCTATGTTTAAAAGAGTAATACGAGCAACTTCAGCAGCTAAAACGTCAGCATTTACAGTAGCCCAGAAATTCCTCCCTTTTGCAACTGTGTAAACGTTCAGTGAAACGTTTTAGATGTTTAAGGACAGAGCGTGTGGCCATATTAAAGGACCCTGGTCATTCGAGGACCAAGTTGGGGACTGGGGATCTAGTTCACATGCGTTGGGGCTGCTGGGGTCCCTGATCACGGGGGCCACAGGTGGAGGACGGATGGAGGGCGGGCCGTGGCGCGGGGGCAGTGGACAGACTGGTGACAGTGCCAGGTTGGGCCCTGGCTTTGGCTGGTGGCCTGGATGGAGGGTGGAGCCTGCAAGCTCGGGGTTGATGCAGCCTGGAGGGCGGAGGTGGCAGGTGGAGAGATGGGATCTGGCCACACAAGCTTGAGCAGCCTGGCCTGCTGGCTGTCCAGAGGGAGGTGTCAGGTGGCCGGGGGTGGCCCTTTACCCCCAAGCTCGTTTTCTGCCCTCGTGCTGTGGCCCTGCACCTCTGGTCCTCGTTGGCCTTGCCTCTTGGGGAAGCCTGGCCTCCTGGCCCTGCCCGGGGCCCCGAGCCGCCCCTGCTAGGCCTCTCTGCTCCTCTCACTGTGGAGCCGTGAGCTCAGCTACTGCACCTTTTGGATTCGAACCTCTTCCTTTTATGATGGGGCTGATGGCCAGTTTAAGCATTTAAATCTCGTTTTTAATTTAGTTTGTTTAACATGGCTTCTTGTTAATTACCTGTGCTGCAGTGTGGAGCTTGGCTCCCCTCCGAGCAATTTCCTCGTCGTGTGATTTTGTGTGGCTTGTCACGAGTTCAGGGGTCTGGACCCAGAACAGGGCCATTTCCAAGTGATGCTTTCACGGAAGACAAGGCTTGATTGGGTGGAAATAACGATGATTCCGAGA
This sequence comes from Balaenoptera acutorostrata, assembly GCF_949987535.1. NCBI lineage: Eukaryota > Metazoa > Chordata > Mammalia > Artiodactyla > Balaenopteridae > Balaenoptera > Balaenoptera acutorostrata. Next base: position 303,444 of record NC_080078.1, on the reverse strand, counting down.
GCAGCTCTGTGAGGAACAGCGTTTTTGCTCTTCTTTTCAGTGATTTAATAGCTGCTGTTCATTAGCCGGGACCCTGGGAGGAAGAGGCTCCGTCCTCTGTGTCCTCGTCTTGCTACTTGGCGCTCAGAATTGCAGGACCGGAAAAGCTCACGAGTCTAAACTTCCCCACGTCCGTCCAGAAGCGCTGAAATTGTGCCTTAAAAATCCCCGAGGGCTTCCCTGGTGGCACAGTGATTAAGAATGCGCCTGCCGATTCACGGGACACGGGTTTGAGCCCTGGGCCGGGAAGATCCCACATGCCGCGGAGCAACTAAGCCTGTGTGCCACAACTACTGAGCCTGCGCTGTAGAGCCTGTGAGCCACAACTACTGAAGCCTGCACGCCTAGAGCCCGTGCCCCGCAGCAAGAGAAGCCACCGCAATGAGAAGCCCATGCACCACACGAAGAGTAGCCCCTGCTCGCCACAACTAGAGAAAGCCCATGTGCAGCAATGAAGACCCAACACAGCCAAAAATAAATAAATTAATAAATAAATTAATTAATTAAAAAGAAAAAAATATCCCCGAGAGGCTGGGCTTGTGGTGCTGAAGCTCCTTGGAGCCGGACCTCGGGTCCTGGCCTTCTCCACCTGGTGAGAACTTGGACTTCCCTGTCCTCCTTCTGTCCTTGCCCAGACGTGCGTCTGCACAGCTGACTTACCTGGCTGGGTGTCCACCCTTGGGGTGGGGGCGTCAGGAGCCCGGAGTGGGCGATGCAGGCAGGATTTAGATGGGTCTTCCTTGACAGTTCAGGGCTGCTCCGGACACGGGAGCTGTCATCTCAGTCACGTAGAGCATCTCCGCACCCTGGTCCGCCCTCCTGCCTGCCCCTGCTCGGCCCCGTGCAGACCCAAGGCTCAGTGCGCTGTGTGGGGTGACGACAACCCAGGGCCTGGCAGAGCCGGGCAGGGGCTCGTGGGTCTGTGAACACGCTTGTACAAGTCTTTGCGTGGACCCACGTGTCTGATTCTCTTGGGTGGGTTCCTAACGGTGGAATATCTGGGTTGGAGGCTACCTTTACGTCTAACTTTTCCGAAGTGGCTGTGCGTTTCCAGGCCCACCTGCAGTGACGAGGTTCCCACCTCTCTGATCCCTGCTGAGGTTCCGGGCCGTCTGTCTTCCAAGTATAGTCACTCTAATGGCTGTGGCATCTCGTGGTGGGTTTGATTTGCGTTTCCCTGATGGCTAAGGAGATGGGGTGTCTTTTCATGTACAACTTCTTTGGCAAAATGTCTCTTCAAATCTTTTGCTCATTTTTTGAGCTCTTCGTCTTCTTACTGTTGAGTTCTAAGAGCGCCTCATGTATTCTGGATACAAGCCCTTAATGAGATATATGGTTTACAGATATTTTCTCCCGGTCTGTGTTTTGGTCTTTTCATCTTCTTCACAATGTCTTTTAAAGTTCAGTTTATCAATTTTTTCTTTCAAGAATCATGCTTCTGTTGTTTTATCTAAGAACTCTTTGCCTAACCCACGTTAATGAAGACTTTATCATGTTTTCTTCTAGAAGTTTTATCATTTTAGCTCTTCCATTTAGATCTGTGATCCACTTTGAGTCCCTTTTGTGTGTGGTGTGAGGTAGGGGTCTGAGGCCGTGGTGTTCTTATGTGGACGTCGGGGTGTCCTAGCACCATTTGTTGAAGAGACTGTTATTTCCTCATTGACGTGTCTCGGCACCTCATCAATAATCAACTGATGATAAATGGGAGAGTTTATTTCTGGGCTCTCGGTTCTGGCCCGCTGATCTGTGTGCCGTATCATCACACCAACACCACACAATCTCGATGGCTGCGGCTTTACAGTGAGTTTGGAAATCAGGTCGTGTAAACCCTCTCACTTGGTTCTTCTTTTTCAGAATCGTCTGGGCTGTTTTAGGGCCTTTGCATTTCCATATGAATTTTAGATAACTTTCTATTTAAAAAAAGCCTGCACTGAATTTATAGATCGATTTGATACAGAACTGGCGTCTTGTCAGTATTGAGACTTCTAAGTGATGAACAGGAATGTCTTTCCGTTTATCTAGATCTTTAGTTTCTCAGAAATCCTCTGTCGTTTTCAGTGGACAAGCCTTGCACTTTTTTTGGCAAATGAATCCTGCAGTGTTGCATTCTTTTCGATGCTCTCGTGAAGAAGACAGGGCTCCCAGCAGGGTGGGCTGGCTGTGGAAGCTCTGGGGGGCTCTGGTGGGCAGGAGTGGAGGTGGGTGGGCAGCAGGGCGGGAGTGGCGGGGCCTGGCGAAGAGGGAGTCTCGTCCCTACACCCCCGAGGCAGAGGGTCCGAGCCCAGAGTGCTCTGGGCCTTGGGGCGGGGGCTTCGCCCATCCTGAGCCCCAGGGGGACAGCCTGTCAGTCACAACTAAGTGTGTTATCTCCACGTGGGGAGTAGGGTGAGATCTCCAAATGGTTTTTTAATTTTGTGAGGCATGTTCTCCAACTTCTGCTGATGGCTCTGGGACTAGTTAGGGAGAAAGTTACTCCGTGGCTAAGCACGCGCGGCACTGTTTATCTGGGCGTGGGACTGAAATTTAAATGACAGTGTACCAGATCGAGGAACTCACGGTTTTCTGGAGATGCTCGTTCCACGGCATTTATTATGTGCCTGCTGGGTGCCACGCGCACTCGGGTGCTGCCAGGGTTGCAAGGTCGGCGGATACAAGGTGTCTGCGGTGACCTTCTCCTCCAGGGAGGGCAGCGTGAGACATGTGGAACGTGGGATGAAGACATGCTGCGGACTCACATCTGAACGAGGACTGGTATCCAGAACATATAAAGATCTCTCACGATTCAACAATACAAAACCAAGTAATCCGGTTAGAAACTGGGCAAAGACATGAAGAGACGCTTGACCAGAGAGGACACTCGGATGGAAAACAAACCCATGAGATGTTCAGCTCCTCAGGCAGCGGGAAATGCAAATCACTCTACACCCATCAGGATGGTTAAAATGAAAACCGCTGGCGAGGATGAGGAGGAGCTGGACCTCTCATCTGTTGCCGGTGGGAATGGCAGCTGTTACAGCCTGGAAAACATTTTAGTAGGTTCTTAGAAAACTAAACATGTAACTGCCATGTGACCCAGAAATTGCACTCTTGGGCATTTATCCCAGAACAATGGAAAATTATGTTCACGTGAAAACCTGTATGTTAATTTTGCTCATAGCAGCTTTACTTGTAATAGTCCCAGACTGGAAACAACCCAGGTATCCTTCAGGGGGTGAGTGGATACCATGGAACAGCACCCAGCCAAAAAGGGAACAAATTACTGACACACACGACAGCCTGGGTGAGTCTCTAGGGGAGTGTGCCGAGTGAGGCCAGCCTCCAAAGGTTACGTCCTGCATGACACCATTAAAATAACATTCTCAGGGTGACAAAATTATAGAAACGGAGGACAGAGGGGTGGCGACCAGGGGTTAGGGACTGGGGGGGGTCCTGGTGCCTCTGGACGGCATCAGTGCTGACACCCTGGGTGCTGTGCTGCGGTCTCCCAAGATGTTACCTCTGGGGAGATGGTGACGGCCACACGGGCTGCCCCCGTGTTATTTCTTACAGCTGGTGGCCATTGGCTGGGAGGTGCCGGCCACCTGGGGTCACTGCGCTCCAGCTGTTGGAGAGGGAGGGGCCATTCCGGTGGGGCAGGGGGGGCCCTGGGATCAGGCCTCCTTGGCCGGGGCTGGCAGCAGACCCCCAGCCCCTGCTGGAGGAGCCCGGCATCGGGTGAGTGTAGTGCCGCGTGGTGGCAGGGACACAGTGGTCGTAGCCGTTGGTGCACGTGCCACGTGCCGGGCGTGGCACTGATGCTTCCGCAGCTCTGTCAGTCGCTCCACTTCGCAGATGACGGGCTGAGGCCCAGTGGTTGGCCTGCCAGGCCCCAGCTGGTCCGGGAGCTGCAATTTGGACCCTCTTCCTGGCTGCCGAGCCCCTCAGCCTCATGCCTCACCTCGCTCTGCCCCAGGAGACCGCGGGTCCCGTCTATCTGCTTGTCCCTCTGTCCCACTGTTCACAGACCCCCCTGCGGCCTTCACAGGGCGGGGGGAGAGGGCGTTTCTCTGAAGCTGTTCGCAGGATAGGGTCCCAGGGGATCTTGGAGGCCGTTGACTCGTCCCCAGCCTTCCGGGCTCCAGGCCTGCATCCCAGTGTCCCAGGGAGCGGCTTGACCGTGTCCACCGCTAGTCAGGTCCTCAGACTCTGTGGCCGGCCCCTCTCGGGTCCCCGTTCTCAGAGGGAAGCGAGGCCTGGGCGTCAGCGTGCTTCTGACCCAGAGCCCGGGACACTTGGGGGCCTGCGGGGAAGCTGACCAGGGGGCGGGGCCTACAGCAAGCAGGACCCCAGCGTGGGGGCCTCTGCCCTGGGGAGTGGGCCTGGGTGGCCAGGTACCAGATTTTTCCAGAGGAGCTGAAAGTCCAGATTTTTGTGAAATCTGTTTTTTTGCCTTTTGATTAAATTTTAAACTTTTGTTTTCAAAATATTTCAGAGAGGAAAGTTTCAAGCAGAGTAGACCCGCGCCCTGGCCTCGCTGGCTGACGCTTCAGGGTGCGCGCGCGTTTGCTCTGTGTCTCCTGCGTCTGAGCGTTGTTGCCGTGACGCCGATGGTCACTCTTACTATCCTTGCTTCGTATGGGAGTACGTGACCCCTCCCTTAAACCCCTCAGCACACCTCAGGGGTGTCAGGGGATGGTTGTCACACCAGGATCTTTTCAGGGACACGACATTCCTAGCTAACCCACAGCCCGGGTTCAAAGCCTGTCCCGATTTCTGACGTGCCCAGAGCAGTGGCTAGGGAGTTTGGGTGTGGCGTTTGCCCCTCATCACACCCGACTGTTTCAAAGGTGGGCGAGCAGCTTCAGGGTTTGAGGACACGGGGAGACCCAGGCGGGTGGCGCCGTTTGTGCCCTCACCCTGGGCTGACCTCAGGGGCGGCAGGAGGTCGAGCTGGGCCCACGACGCGGGCTCCTCCTGCCTGACCCAGTAAGGAAGCTGCAGAGCTTTCTGGGTTGGGTCTGGAGCCCAGCTCCACTGAGGTCTGGCTGGGAACCTTGGCCAGATACACAGTTCCTCTGAGGATCTGCTTCCAGATTTCAGCCTGTCAAGAAGCCAAATGAAAAGTGAGAAACTACACGTCAGATTTCCTAGGATGCTGCTGGGCCCGGAGAGGGGGACCCAGACTCTTGAGGGAGTGCCGTTCCGCCCCCACCCCGTCCCTCTTCCCTCCTTCCTTCATTCCTTCATCCGTCCACCCAGCGTCCTCTGCCGAGCCTATACTGGGGGTGGGATGCAGAGGCCACTTCTGGGTTGGAGGAGTTCAGGGTTATCGGGGTGGGAGGGAGCGTGGGGAAGGCTCCCAGGGAGCAGGGCGTCCGGGCGGGGGGCCGTGTGGGGAGACCCCAGTGCCTCTAGGGACTGCAGCCCCTGTGGTTGGGTGCGAGGATGTCCGGAGGGGGTCTTTGAAATAGAAGACGGACGCCAGAGGCCAGTCCGCCCTGCACACGCCCACGTTTATGGCCTTGGAGGGTGGCCAGGGCATGGGTGGAAACGGCCGGGCTTTGAATGGGGTGACTCTGCGGTGGCCACCCCCGGAGGGGAGGGAGGGAGAGAGCCAGGGGGCCTGGGAGGGGCGGCCCAGGGCTCGGCTTCCGCGCTGGCTGGGGTGTCCTGTCCCTGCCCTGGGGTGCCTGCCTCGGGCTCGCCCCTCGCCTGCAGCCAGCGGGAGGCCATGTGGACTTGTGGACAAAGCCCACTTAGGAGCACTGGCCCCACAGTGCCAGGGCCCAGCCCGCCACGCGGCGTCCATTAGGTTAGGAAAGACAGTGGATTCGGGTCTCACAGCAGCGTAGGAAGTGCCACGGACCACAGACCACAGAATATAGGACATGGAACCCAGAGCATCTGCGGATCCGGAGCCATGACCGAAAGGGCCGATGCAGGGCAGGTGGGCACGGGAGGGGGAGGGGAGGTGGGCCAGACTTCAGGGCCGGGTAAACGTCATACCTCGACCACCCCCCTTACGGACCTTCATTAGTTGTGGTTTTCCTGAGTCCGTGTCCTTCCTGGTCACCGTCCCTCCCCAGCCCCCCCGACTTCAGTCCACTTTGTTGTTTCACCCACTGCGGTTATTATCCGAGTGACACCCAGACTGTCCCTCGCTGGCCGGGGGAGGGTCTTCGTGAGGCTCCCGCCTCCTCTGGCCTGAGCCTCACCTTTTCTGTCATTTTCCTTGCTTTCTGGTATTTCTTTTTTCTTAAAGTCAGGTGTTTTTTTTGTTTGTTTTGGTTTTTAAAATTTTATTTATTTATTTATTTATTTATTTATTTATGGCTGTGTTGGGTCTTCGTTTCTGTGTGTGGGCTTTCTCTAGTTGCAGCGAGCGGGGGCCACTCTTCATCGCGGTACGCGGGCCTCTCACTATCGCGGCCTCTCTTGTTGCGGAGCACAGGCTCCAGACGCGCAGGCTCAGTAATTGTGGCTCACGGGCTTAGTTGCTCCACGGCATGTGGGATCCTCCCAGACCAGGGCTCGAACCCGTGTCCCCTGCATTGGCAGGCAGATTCTCGACCACTGCGCCACCAGGGAAGCCCCTCTCTGGTATTTCAAGAAGCTGCCGGCTCATCTTGTATGTTTTCTGCCCCAGACCTGGAGTCAGTTTTTTCTCTAAAGAATCTAGGTTCCTTTTGGTGGGAAATTGTATTTAGAGACCACATTCTGGGCCCTGGGGGTACTCACTGCTTCAATTTGTCATTGTTGCTGGGCTTTTTCTGCACACAGAACTAGGACTTTTTTTTAAGATAAAATATTTCATGAGTTCATATTGATTCCTCCAGTTCCAGTTCAGGGCTACAGGTTGGCTGGCTTGGCTTCCTTCCTTCCTTCCTTGTAATGTAACGTGATTAATTTGATGTCTTTATCTCTTTTCACCCATGCTGAAAATGCCAGCTCTAAATGACACCAACAAAAGAATTCTTTGCTTTATTGCACCACACTTGCGAGCACACACATGCACAAACCCGACCTTAGAATAACAAGACTGTTACTAGTGCCACCAATATGATCAGCAAAAACTGTTTAAGATTTTATTCCAGCTTATTTTGCCCTGAAGCATCTGCATTTTGGGAGGCGATGCTGTCCGTTGGATACACATTTCAGTTCATTTGCTGCCTTTTACTTTTGATTTGTAAGTATCATTTTTCAAATCCCAGTCTTGTTTTTATTATTGTGTAAAATATTAACATGGTTCCAAAGCCGTGCCCACCAACAAGGTATGTCCGCAGGATCGTTGATTTACCCCATGTCCCCGCCAGTCACTCAGCTTCCTTCCTAAGGCCTGTGGGGACCCTTTTACTCACAGGATTTGCCTGTGTGTTGAAGTAGCAGATCGATAAGTAAGATAGTGAGTCAGCGGATGTGCACAGAGATTCACACCCCCTCCTCTTTCTTAAACACATGCCTTTTCCATCTGGCATGCATCCTGGACCTCACGCCTTGGCAGTTTATAGAGGGTTTTGACAGCACTGGGTCTTTGGGGCTATTCCAGAGCTGGAGCCGTAGGTGATAGGAGGAGATAAATCCCCTCACGTCGTCTGCTTGGTCACATCTCTGCCCATTTCACGGAGGAGGAAGCTGCTCGCCAGGCCCACTGCCGTACCTCGGGGTGGCGCATGGGGTTGAGATTGGGGTCTGCCTGTGGCCGTGCTCGGCGGCTCCCAGGCCTGAAAGGGTGGCCGTGGGCCCCTCTAGCTGCCTTGGTTCACAAGGCACCGCCAAGCGTGTCGAGCCACGGCGGCTGGGCCCGGAGAGTCAGCAGAAGAATCCAGCCCCGGCACTTTCATGGGAGAACCAGCCGGCGTGAAGCGGCCGTGCCCTTGGTCTTATTGCCTCTAAGGGGAAAAACAAATACAGCCGGCATATAATGAGATCCTTACCAGTGAAGAAAGTCCCGGCGCGTCCTGAAGCCTGAAGCCTCCGTGGACCGAGGCGGCTTCACCTCGTGTGCCCCGTGACCACCGGCCTCCCCCGCCCTCGGAGCCCAGTGCCGCCACCCAATGGGGGCCCAGGGCTGCTGGCTGGGGGCGGACACGGATGGCTGCGCGGGACCTGAGCCGGGGCACGGAATGGCCTCCCAAGGCGGGGCTGGGTGCGGGCGTGGGGCAGCTGTCGGGCTGGGCAACAGCGGGAGGTGTTGTCCCCGAGCCAGCGTGTGCTCTCTGTGTGAGCACGTGTGTCCACGTGGGTGCGGGGGTCTCAAGCAGCCCCTCGAAGGAAAGGAGAGGGGGCTTTCCAGACGTGGCGCGCCGTGCACATCTAAAATGATGGTTTTTGGGCTTCCCTGGTGGCGCAGTGGTTAAGAATCCGCCTGCCAATGCAGGGGACACGGGTTCGAGCCCTGGTCCAGGAAGATCCCACATGCCGTGGAGCAGCTAAGCCAGTGCGCCACAACTACTGAGCCTGTGCTCTAGAGCCCACGAGCCACAATTACTGAGCCTGTGTGCCACAACTACTGAGCCTGTGTGCAACAACTGCTGAGCCCGTGAGCCACAACTACTGAGCCTGCGCTCTAGAGCCCGTGAGCCACAACTACTGAGCCTGCGCTCTAGAGCCCATGAGCCACAACTACTGAGCCTGTGCTCTAGAGCCTGCGAGCCACAACTACTGAGCCCGTGAGCCACAACTACTGAAGCCCACGTGCCTAGAGCCCGTGCTCTGCAACAGGAGAAGCCACCGCAATGAGAAGCCCGCGCACCACAACAAAGCGTAGCCCCCGCTCGCCGCAGCTAGAGAAAGCCCGCACACAGCAGTGAAGACCCAATGCAGCCAAAAATAAATAAATTTATTTTAAAAAATAAATAAATAAAATGATAGTTTTTAATGAAGTCACAGGTGGTGGGGTCCGTGCTGGCCTGGTCGGGGTGGTACAAAGGCTGCTGCCACTTGCGGGCCACTCCAGGGCTCCGTCCTGTCCTGGCACGTGGGCTCCCGTAGTGTCCTGCATGCTCTGTCCCACACATGGCACTCACTTTGCACTTGTCCTTGAGACTGTCCACGTTGATGACACAGCCTCCCTGACCTTTTGGTGACTGTGCTGGGCCCAGGGACATGTGCAGAGGGTACCCCAGCGATGGGCAGGCACGTGGTTTTGTGGCTGTCGCACGTGGCGCTGTCACGGGCGTCCTCTGGGACCGTGGCCAACTGCGTTTCCTTCCCTCTCAGCCCTCCAGACCCCCAGCCCCGCAGGCTGCTGGTACTTCTCAGCCGCTCACCTGTGATCGCCAGCCTCACCCTCACCTGGCCGGACCCTGTTTGTGCCCTTCCCCCTCCCAGCCTCGGCCAGGTCTCTGGCCCTGGTGGGTGCATCTGCTGCCCCCTCTGTGGGCCTGCGTCCAGCCCTTTGAAGCAGCCTCTGATTGGTTTAGCAGTCGTGGAAAGAACACACATCCCCAGCCCCCGGAGCCCTGGGTGTGGGTGTTTCCAGGGATCTGGCCGATGCGCTGTGGCATCTCCCGCCCATGTACTCAGCGGGTCTGGCAGCCCTGATTGCACCGCTGCCTGGACCTTGTGATAGATCCTTGGGCCCAATGGGTTTAAAATAAGCAAGAAGCCTTTTATCCTGGAAAACGTTTCGTATCCTGGGAAGTGATGAGAAGGGAGGAGGGAGCCAGGCTGGGAAGGCCTCCAGGACTCCGTGTTTTCCACTCCTGACCTTGGACGTGGCCTGCACGGGGTGGAGGCATTGGGGGAAGGGGGCTCCCACGTTGTCAGCTTTCACATGGGGGTCACACCCGCTCTGTGATGATGGCATCCTGTAGTGCACGGTGGCCTGGGGTTCCCAAGATGTGGCCTCCGCATAGGACCAGCGCTGGTCCCTTAGGGGTCGGGCCGGGTTGGGGCACCACCTGCTATGCAGACGAGCCTGGGAACCGAGGACCCTCCCTGGAGGTGACGGAGGAGCCGAGGATCTCCTGGAGGTCAGCGCGGGCTGTTCAGCGGGAGAGGTGGGCGGGGGCGGGGAGCTCTGGGAGCCCCTGTGCTGCTCGGCGAGGACGCCCCGTTTTATAGCCAGTGAGTCCAGGTCCGCAGGGTGGACGTGCTCGCTCCTCTCCAGCCAGCCGGGCGGCCACGCTGACCCAGGCCCTGTGGGCCTCAGGGCCCGGCGCCCTCCTGCGCTGCTCCTCGTACCCCAGCCTGGGAGCCGCCGCCGGCCTGGCTGCCCAGACACCTCCCGGGTGGCCCCGCTGGGCGACCGGCAGCTGCGTCTCTTCCGCCAGGAATGAAACCCTTGAAGAAGGATCCAGAACCCGAGTGTCGTGATGCCCGACGTGGCAGGGTAGGCTTTGCGGCCGGCAGTGTTGCACGCGGGGGCTTCTCCCCTCAGCTCCTGGGTCCTGTTTCTGAGCCATCGGTGCAGAGGTGGTGATGAGATTTCCAGCCCCAAGCTCGGTTACCGCGTGGGATGCGGGGCCTGCCTGGGAGCAGGCAGAACCATTTGCTGCCTCGGTGGCGCTCGGACTGCCGGCCTGGGGCCCGCAGAAGCCGTGTCACTGCTGATGGCTGTGCACCAAGCGGCATCGGCCCTTCTGCAGGGTCTCTGCAAGGTGTCGAGGGAGGGCAGTGGTTTTCTCACTCTGGCTCTGACCACAGCTGTTACCCTGTGACAGGGTGAGGTGGGGGGAGCGGGCTGGCCCAGCATTTATTTAGTTTTGAAATTTTGTTCATCAGTTTGGTAGTTTTCCTCATACAGATCTTGTGCATATTTTGTTAGGTTTACACCTAAGTATTTTATTTTGGGGGGTGCTAATGTAAATGGTATTGTATTTTTAATTTTAAATTCCACTTGTTCATTGCTAACATATAGGAAAGTGATTGACTTTTGCATGTTAACCTTGTATCCTGCAGCCTTGCTGTAATCACTTATTAGTTCCAATGGGTTTTGCTTTTGTTTTTTATTCTTCAGGATTTTTTACATAGACAGTCATGTCATCTGCAAACAGTTTTATTTCTTCCTTTGTAGTCTGTATACTTTTTTTTTTGGCCACACCACACGGCTTGCAGGATCTTAGTTCCCCAACCAGGGATCAAACCTGGGCCCCTGGCAGTGGAGGCATGGAGTCCTAACCACTGGCCCACCAGGGAATTCCCTCCAGTCTGTATACCTTTCATTTCCTTTTCTTGTCTTATTGCAGTAGCTAGGGCTTTTCCAGTATGATGTTGAAAAAGAGTGGTGAGGGGGATATATTTGGCTTGAATCCCCATCTTAGGGGGAAAGCATCTAGTTTTTCACCACTAGGTATGACGTTAACTGTAGGGTTTCCAGAGCTCTTCTTTATCAACTTGAGGGAATTCTCCATATTCTTATTTTTCTGAGAGTTTTTATCATGCATGGGTATTCAGTTTTGTCAAATGCTTCTTATGCATCTGTTGATATGATTTTTCTTCTTTAGCCCTTTGATGTGATGCATTATCATTGATTTTTGAATGTTGAACCAGCCTTGCATACCTGGAATGAATTCCATTTATTTGTGGTGTATAAATCTTTTAATACAGAGTTGGATTTGATTTGCCTGTATTTTGTTGAGGATTTTTACATCCATGTTCATGAGATAGTGGTCTGTAATTTTCCTTTCTTGTAATATCTTGGTCTGGTTTTGGTATTAGAGTAATTCTGGCCTCATAGAATGAGTTAGAAAGTGTTCCCTCTGCTTCTAAATACTTCTGGAAGAGATTGTAGAGAATTGGTATGATTTCTAACTTCAGTGTTTGATAGAATTCACTAGTGAACCCATCTGGGCCTGTGCTTTCTGTTTTGGTAGTTGAATATTTATTGATTCAGTTTAATAGGTTGTATTATCTATTTCTTCTTGTGTGTTTTAGCAGATTGTGTCTTTCAAAGAACTGGTCCCTTTCATCTAAGTTAGCAAATTTGTGGGCACAGAGTTGTTCATGGTTTTCCTTTATTATCCTTTCCATGTCCATGGGATCTGTAGTGATGTCTTTTCTCTCATTTGTGGCATTCATTATTTGTGTATTCTCTCTCTCTCTCTCAATCTCTCCTCTCCACCCCACCCCTCCCCTTTTTTTGTTACCATGGCTAGGGGTTTATAGGTTTTTATTGATCTTTTCAAAGAACCAGCTTTGGTTTCATTGATTTTTCTCTGTTAATTTCCTATTTTATTTATTTATTTATTTATTTAAATTTCCTATTTTAAATTCTGCTCTAATTTTTATTACTTCTTTTCTTTTGCCTGCTTTAGGTTTAATTTGCTTTTCTTTTTCTAGTTTCCTTAGGTTATTGATTTTAGATCTTTCTCCTTTTCAAATGTATGCTTTCAATGCTGTAAGTTTTCCTCTAAGCATTGCTTTTGCTGCATCCCGCAAATTTTGGTAAGTTGCGTTTTCATTTTCATTTAGTTAAACATATTTTCAATTTCTCTGGAGCCTTCTTCTTCCACCCATGTATTATTTAGAAGTGTGTTGCTTAATCTACAAATCCTTCGGGATTTTAAGTTATGTTTCTGTTATTGATTTCTAGTTTAACTCCACTGTGGTCTGAGGGCCGATGCTGTGTGAGTCACATGTATTAATTTGTTCAGGTGTAACACTCAGCTGGCACACCTGGGACCATGGATGTGCTCCCTGTGGAACCCCAGGCATTTGTGTGCTTTTCCCCAGTGCCAGGCATCGGGGTGGAGGAAGCAGCCACAGACGAGATGGCTCCGGGCTGCCTGAGGCAGAGGCTCCTGGGGTTTATAAACACTGTGCTCTCGATGCCCCAGCAGGGAGTGGGCCGCCCCACGTCCACTGCAGTGAACAGCTACGCTTGAGTTATTGCTGTTTAGAGAGAACTATTTGGAAACTTGCAGTCAGTTTCACCCAAACAGTGGAAAAGCCTAAACATAAGCCAGGCACCCTGTCGGGGCGCTGGCTCCCAGCAGACGAAAGCCCCTCTGTTACCCGGGCTGTGACATGCAGCAGCAGAAAACAAGGTGTCCCCGTGGTGCTCGGGCACCAGAGCTTTGCCTGCGGCTCCAGGCTGGTTCCTGGAACGTGAATAACATTGACCGTGAGCCCGGGCCAGCAAAGGAAAGAAGTTCTCCCAAGGCAAAAGGCAGCAGGCGTAGGGCTTTGAGAACCGTTTCCAATGTCAGGTGCACTTTTTCCCTTGGTGGCATCATTCTGAAGTCAGAAAACACACTCGTACGCACTCGAACACGTTTTCTGCATTCAGTGGGACCTTTTTATTAATGTTGTCCACATCGCTCATTATTCCCTCCTGGTCCTTGTCACCACACGCGTGCACTCTGTGCTGACCCGCTGCTGGAGCGTCTGCACCATGTTATGAGCTGGTCTTGCGACATCACCAGCCGGGGGTATAAACACGCATCCTGGCTCTGACATCCCCCACTCCCATGCTTCTGAAAGTTTGACGTTTTTCAAAATAAAACGTTTAAAGAAATATAGACACAGAAATATTGGAAATGCTAATGGAATTTTTTCCTTATGACTGGAGGTGTTCCTGTGGTCATTGTCACAGCACTTTTGCTTAAAATCACAAGAATTCTGCTCCCATTCCCATCCTTACAGAATGCAGAGGGGCAGATTGTTGGAGCCGGGGAAGGGCGGGGGGGGTGGGGCGGGGGTGAGTGGCAGGTTTTCTGTGCGGCTGGGGTGCAGGGATCTTCACTCCCACCTCGGAAGGGGGGCAGGTGCTTGGGGCAGGCGCAGCTCTGATTGGCTGTGGGCACCTCTCTCCCGTCCTCTGTCCTCTGCTGCACTTGGGTGGCCTCACTCTGAGAACTGGTCCAACCTGTTTGCTTCTGCGGGTTTCTTTGCAGGGGTGGGGGCAGGAGGTGTTTACCTGTCAGGCCACCTGCAGCAGCAGTTCGGCTATATATTAGAAATGTCAGCCAATAAAAGGGAATAAAAGAGCCATAACTGGATCATGAGACTGGCTGAGCTCGGGCGCGGAGTGCTTCTTTGGCATCATTCCCAGGGTTGGGAGAAGGGGCTCGGAGCTGCCGTGTGCACAGGGTTTGGAGCCAGCAGAAATAATCACGGTGGCTCCTGATCGGGAGGGTTTCAGGAGTGGGGTCCTCTTGGTTAATTTCCCATCATGCCGTGAGCTGTGCCCATTCTGCAAGTGGGTTAACTCCTGGGCGACTCAGCCCCTGGGCCCCTCCAGGCAAGTTGTGGGGTGGCACCAGCTCTCTGGGTTGCCATCAAGGGAGCGTTTGTCACAGGGATGACCACACCCCTTGTGATGAAGGCCCACATGTACATCTGTCCCCCTCACTGGACAGTGGGCCCCTTAGGCAGGGGCTGTAAGCGGAGGCTGGGGGTCAGGAGTCAGGTGATGTAGGGATTGTGGCAGACAGAGCATGTGCTCCCACCAGGGTGGGAAGGGGGCTGAGTTCTTGCTTCATGAGAACAAAGGCCCCACGTTGCTAGATCTTCCTTTTTTTTTCCCAAAGAAAAGCCAAAAATTTGGATATTTATTACTCTCTCAAGTTTTAAATGTTGGGGCTAACTTTGAAAATGGGGCCAAAATTGGCCCATGAAGAATCAATAAAGCACTAAAGAAAATTCAGTGGTGACCAAAGACTTTCCCTTCCAAAGAGACTCTGGTCCCAAAGGTTTTATGGGTGAATTCTGTCAAACTTCAACAAACTGTCCATCCTTTTACGAGTTGCTCCAGAAAATAGAAAACAGGAGAAAGCTGCTCAGCATTATTGTATGAATTTCATATGAATTTGGAGGGACACACAAATCAGCCCATAACAGACACATAGAGTATGTGCTGTGTAAGTGTAATACCAGGATGGAGCCATTAGTGGGTGTTGTTGGGAAAACTGGCTAACCATCTGGGGAAAAACAAACCAGATCCCCTTCCTCACGGACAAAAGGCCTAAATATGAACCCAAAAACTATTTGGCAGAAGTTAATTGCTATGGACTGAACCGTGTCCCCCAGATTCACTTATTGAAGCCCTAAGCCCCAATGTGATGGCATTTGGAGGCAGGCCTTTGGGAGGTGATTGGGTTTAGGTGAGGTCAGGAGGGTGGGCCCCCAATGGTGGGATTAGTGCCCTTATAAGAAGACACCAGAGAGCCTCGCACGCTCGCTCTCTGCCACATGAGGGCACAGCGAGAAGGCAGCCTGAGTAAAGCCGAGATGTGCTCCTGAAAAAACGGAAGAAACAGGGTGGGATCTGTAGCACGATGCTGTTTGGGGGTAAATTTAAAGTACATGCATATAGCTCAAGATTCCACGTTGTGAGAGAAAGCATACAATGGAAAGGAAATCCCTCAAATTTCAGAACAAGCACCAGTGCAAGGGGGACGGGGGAGGTGGGTAGAAGGGGGAGAAATTGTCAACAAGAGCAGATCACCAGTGTCATGAACTCGGACACAAATCTGCATCTGAGGTTTAAGATGCTAGTAGGTCCCACTAAACGCTGGCGTGGCCAGGTGCAGTTTGTGCTTCCATCGGGAACACTGGGGTCTGCTGCTGAGTGGGCGGCCGAGCGGGAGGCTGATGGGGGATGCGGGAGGGGTCCAGGTCTGTCCCCCCGACATGTGCCTGCTGTTAGAGAGCGGGGCAGAGGGGGGATGTCCCAGGAGGAGGACGGGGAGAGTGGGAAGGGCTCTGCTTCCCTAGAACCTGGAGCACAGCGGGCCGCCTGGTCTCTCCCACCAGCCCCGTCGTCCAGAAGGAGGCTGGTGCTCTCTGGCCGGCTGAGCGCTGGGCTGGTCCCAGAACTGGGGTCTACGTCTGTGCGGCCCTGCCAAGTGACTGTGGACAGGCCTGCCCATGCTCTGTGCTGGAAGGGTCTGCGGTGGCCCCGTGAGCTACAGAGTCGGTATCTGAGGCTCAGCGTGGAGGGTGGGCCGCCAGGGCTTCGCAGCACTTTGGTGAGTGAGTCCTTCCCGGGTGATCTTCTTGGTTGCTTGAGGGCACAGTGGCATTTTATAAGACACGCCCCCATGGGCAAGCTTCCAGGGCCTTGACCCCAGGGCCCTGGGGCCCCTGGGGCACCTGCCTCCTACAGGGGAGAGGGGTATGGCTGGTGAGTGCAGTGGGACATCGGCACAGCCTGGGCTGGTCTGAGCCACTGCAAGGCCAGTCTGCTGGGCCGTGGGCTTTGGGGCCACACAAGGCTGCCCATCCCACACCGTCCCCTGGTCCCCAGCCCCACGCAGTCTAATCTAGGAGGCCACCCACCCTGAGAGCAGGTTTGAGGTCAGATCACGGAAGCCGGAAGGAGTTGGCTGGTATTTCACCCCAGGAGTGGGTGTTCTCTGACCATCAGAGAACATTCTTCACCCTCATTCTGAAGAGATGGCCTGTGGGAGAAGGCCCGGTTTCCATGGCAATGTGTTCACACCCCCAAGGCCTCAGGGCCAGGGTCTGGCTTCTGCCAGGGTGGGGACCGCAGGTGACACCCAGAACCGATCACACCCCAGAAGGTGTCGGGGGGCCACGTGGCCCTCCCAGGGGGGTGGATGCCACCAGGAGTTGGGAACCAGGCACGCCCAGCACCCACCCCCAGGGCTCGGGTGCATCTCAGGGTCGAGGGAGGGCCCCCCCCGGCTGGTGCCTTCCCTTCTTGCCTTAGAATTGTTTTCAGAGACACTTTGCTGCTTAGCTAAGGTCAGGGTGAAGTGAAGGCTTAGGTGGCCTTGGCTGCTGACTTGACTGTAGCTTCGAAGGTCTTGTTTCCAAGGTCAAAACAAGTAACTTACCAGCAGGACGTGTTCTAAACATTTACTTGCAAGTCAAGAATTAGCTTTATTTTACTTTATTTTTTTTAACATCTTTATTGGAGTATAATTGCTTTACAATGGTGTGTTAGTTTCTGCTGTATCACAAAGTGAATCAGCTATATATATATACATATATCCCCATGTCTCCTCCCTCTTGCGTCTCCCTCCCACCCTCCCTATCCCATCCCTCTAGGTGGTCACAAAGCACGGAGCTGCTCTCCCTGTGCTGTGCGGCTGCTTCCCACTAGCTATCTATTTTACATTTGGTAGTGTATATATGTCCATGCCACTCTCTCGCTTCGTCCCAGCTTACCCTTCCCCCTCCCCATGTCCTCAAGTCCATTCTCTACATTTGTGTCTTTATTCCTGTCCTGCCCCTAGGTTCATTAGAACCTTTTTTTTTTTTTCCAGATTCCACATATGTGGGTTAGCATACAGTATCTGTATGACAGACTAGGTCCATCCACCTCACTGCAAATAACTCAATTTTGTTTCTTTTTATTAGCCGTATTTTAAAATGGTACTTGGGCAGTGGGGTTTGGATTTAAAATAAACAAAAACCAAAATGTCTGTGTTGTTGGAATTAGCTGTGATGAACATTTAAACTACTTTTGGGCTGAAAATAACAAGCCCAAAATGGAACAGCTCCGTTTGCATGATTTTTTCAGAAATATATCACGTTGGGATTCATCAGTGGGTGTTTTTTTTTTTTACTGAGGTATTGTTGATTAACAGTATTACATGTTTCAGGTATGACATAGTGATTCATAATTTTTAATGGTTATATTCCATTTATAGTTACTACAAAACACTGGCTATGTTCCCTGTATAGTTCAATACATCCCTGTAGCTTATTTATTTTATACACAGTAGTTTGTATCTCTTACTCCCCTACCCTGTCTTGCCCCTCCCCCCTCCCTCTCCCCACTGGTAACCACTAGTTTGTTCTCTATATCTGTGAGTCTGCTGCTTTTTTGTTATATTCACCAGTTTGTTGTATTTTTAAGATTTCATATATAAGTGAGATCATATAGTATTTGTCTGTCTGACTTATTTCACTTAGCATAATATCCTCCAACTACATCCATGTTGCTTCAAATGGCATTCTTTCGTTCTTTTTTATGCCTGAGTAATATTCCATTGTATATATGTACCACATCTTCTTTATCCATTCATCTGTTGATGGGCACTTAGGTTGCTTCCATGTCTTGGCTATTGTAAACAGTGCTGCTATGAACATTGGTGTGCACATATCTTTTCAAATTAGTGTTTTCATTTTTTTCAGGTATATACTAAGGAGTTGAATTTCTGGATCATATGGCAACTCTATTTTTAGTTTTTTTCAGGAACTTCCATACTGTTCTCCACAGTGGCTGCACCAATTTACATTCCCACCAACAGTGTAGGAAGGTTCTCTTTTCTCCACATCCTTGCCAACATTTGTTATTTGTGTTCTTTTTGCTGATGGTCATTCTGACAGGTGTGAAGTGTTATCTCATCGTGATTTTGATTTGCATTTCCCTTCGTCTGTGGTGTTTTGACCTCAAGGGTCAGACCTCATCTTGAATGTGAATTTGAAAATGTCAGTTCCATGTGGACGATCGGAGGCCACACCCTGGTGTGAAGAGGAAAGTTCTAAGCTTGGAAGTGGACCCCCGTCTTCGGGAGGCCAGGCAGCAGAGGGGCTGCCTGATGGCGGCTGAGGTTCCCCTGTCTGAGGACCCCGGCCCTCGTAGCAAGACCAGGGAGGGTGCTTCTCAGAGGCCTTGGGGCCCAGGCCACGCATCTCAGGACAGACTGCGGCTGGTTTTCCCTCCTGATCAGGAGACCAAGGGATCGGGGCAGCAGGCGGGGCTCAGGTGGGGCTCAGGTGTGCCTGGAGGTGGAAGCGTGACTTAGCCAAGCGCGGAAGGATGGCGTCCACGTGGATCAGACCTGAGAGCCGAGCTCTGACCTGACGTGCACCTGCACCCTCTCCCCCCGCCTCCCTGCAGCCTCTGGTCACCTGCCAGACCCCTGGGGTGCTGCCCTCCTCCTCCTCCTCCAGAGAGAGAAAGAGACGTTTAAATAGAGGGGAAGTAACTGCCTTAAGACTTACTGATGTTTTCTGGGCCCTGGGAGCGGGCGATCACAGGGCTGTTTGGATCTCTGGTCCTGCTTTTGCTTCCCCAGGGCCCGGCACCTGGGGCTCCTCTGAGGCGCCTCCACTGACCGGTTTCCAAGAATCCCCTTTTTAAACAGGCAGGCGGGCAGCAAGCAGGCGTCCTGACTGCCAGGGTGCATTTCCTGCCTGAGGGGCCCCAGCTTCTTGCTTCTCTTTTGGGGAAACGTGTGCCTGGGGGTGGGTCACATCCCCGAGCGTGGTCACTGCACTCTGGGATCCAGACCCTGACCTCTGACCCTGCATCTGGTTGCCATCCCGAGGAGATGAAGGGTCCTGGACCGACGTGCACACTCCCCCTGGGCGATGGGGCGTCCCCACCCGCCCGGCAGCCCCCTCCTCCCCACGCCCCCTCCCATCCTGCCTGTGGGTCTGTTTCACACTAAACTCGGGCGATGGAACGGCGGGCTGCCCGGTGGGCACAGCCCGAGCCAGCCTCCTCGGCCTCTGTGCCCCTCGGGTGAGCAGCTGTAGAGTCTGGTTTCTTCCCATTTCTGCATCTGGCGTCTCAACACCCTTAGATGCACAGCGTTCACCTGGGAGGAAGCAGAAAGCAGGCCAAGACGGGTTGCCGTGTCCTAGTGGAAACAGTCATGACCTGTCTTACGTTTCCTAAGTGGGGTCTGTTGGGTGTGATCCCATTTTTGTGAGACCGCAATACGTGCAGATCAGGAGGTCGTGACCAGGGACAGCGGGTCCCAGGGGTCGTCGTCTCCCCTGAGCTGGGGAGCAGGAGCCGTGTGAAGCCCCGTGAGGGGCAGGTCGCCTGGTGCCCCTGCAGCACCCCCATGCTGTGCTTTCTTTTCCAGCGACATATTCGATGCCATGTTCCCCGTCATGCACATCGCTGGGGAGACCGTCATACAGCAAGGTACGGCCCCTTCTGCTCCTCCTCGGGGCCAGAGCCCTCTGGGGAGAATTGGTCATTCACTTAGAAAGTATATTTAGGGCTTCTCTGGTGGCGCAGTGGTGAAGAATCCGCCTGCCGATGCAGGGGACACGGGTTCGCTCCCTGATCCGGGAAGATCCCACATGCCGCGGAGCAACTAAGCCCGTGCACCACAACTACTGAGCCTGCGCTCTAGAGCCCGTGAGCCACAACTACTGAGCCCACGAGCCACAACTACTGAGCCTGCACTCTAGAGCCCGTGCTCTGCAACAAGTGAAGCCATGACAATGAGAAGCCCACGCACCACAATGAAGAGTAGCCCCCGCTTGCCTCAACTAGAGAAAGCCCATGCACAGCAACGAAGACCCAACACAGCCAAAACTAAAAACAAATAAATAAATAAATTCATTAAAAAAAAAAGTATATTATACAAAACTCCCATTGCATGTCTTGAGAAAAGCCACTAATGACACTTCAGAACAGTCCGCTTAAAAAGTTAACATGTGTTAATATGTGTTGATAACCTCCTTGTTATTAAAAACATGGCGGAGCTGTGCTGAGTCCTGGCAACATGCTGGGAGTGGATTTCAGATGGCGGTGTCAGGAGAGGACGTGCCCGTCGGCCTGACTGGAGTAACCGTTTCCCTACGTGTGTGAAATAGGCCATCGTGTTCTGCACCTTCCATACATACAGCTTTTATTTAAAGATTTTTTAAAATTGATGAGACCTGGTACTGCTTAGCAGAGGTCTATGAAGCAATGCCGAAAGGTGGTTTATTACAAGAAAAACAAAACTCCGCGTTCTTGCATCACGTGTCCTGTTTCCCTTTTCTCCTAGGGGACGAAGGGGATAACTTCTACGTAATTGACCAAGGGGAAGTGGACGTAAGTATCTTGAACTGTTTTTGGAAAATAACTCCTGTCTCTGCGCACAAGCTCAGGGCTAGAAAACGTCTTTCTGAGTGATGCGTTTCCAGTTTTTCAATCCAGAAGTGACAGAGTTCACTTAAAAGACACTAAGCATATCTGAGCACAGAGTGGAATAAGGGCACCTGCCGTCTGCTTCCTGCACAAGCCGACTGCGGTCCCGGGGCCCCGACTGACCAGCCCTGCCCCAGCCGGGAGCCCACGACCCAGCAGGCTCACCCAGCCACACTGGGTGCTCACGCTTTTTAAATGTCTGCAGGCCCCATGGCTCTGGCTCTACGGTGGAGCCAGGCTCGGTCCGTCCCAGGGATGTGATGCTCCCTGATTTCGTCCAGCTTCCTCCCTTTACTTCCTGCCTTCAGGAGCGAGGGACCCAGGCTCCGACTTGGAGGGAGGAGCGCCTCCTTCAGTCGCCTGCCCCCGCAGGCTGAGCCCACCCTGCTTGGATGGCGGTGTCCTTGCCTGGGCCCCCCGCATGGGCTTCTCCAAATGCGGGGCTCGGCCTGTGCTGCCCTCTGCCCCAACCTCCCCCCCACCCCTCCCCCTCCTCCTTGGGCCTCCATGAGTGTCGTCCTCTCGGCTGGCTGTTAGCAGTGCATCTGCCCCCAGGGTTTTCTCTGTGGCCCTGATGCGGTCCAGCTTGTGCACCTGTTCCCAGGAGAGTCTGGTTAAGGCCGGCCCCGCGGCAGACTGGCCCCCGCGCCCTGGGCTCGGGACTGAGCCTGTCCTGGGGTTCTGGAGTCCACGGTCCCAGCACCGTCAGGGCACGTCCGAGGGGCCCCCGAGTCAGCTCCGGGCCCCGGATGCCAGTGCTGGGGACGGGGCGGGGATGGGGCACTGGCGGCCTCCACACGCCACCCCCGCAATCCGAGCCCCCATGAGGTGGGGTTCCTGCTGCTGTCTGACAGTGCCGCCCCGGTGCGCTGACCCGGCCCAGTTCTCAGGGCTCGGCTTCTGGCACTGCCAGGCCATTGTGGAGGGCCTGGGGGGGCATTTGCTCACTTGTTCCGCCAGCAGCACGTCTGCGTCCATGTGGTCGCGTGTTCTGGGAACCGGCGGGCGGCCCTCGGCTTCCGGAGCTGGTGGCACAGGAAGTGACTCACCACGGGGACCTCAGGGCGAGCGGCACACGGAGTCCGGGTTTCTGTCTGTCCTGAGCTCAGGGCCTGGACCAGGCCTCTGGGGGCGGGGGCTCTTCTGTCTCACACCACAGGAGGAAACTGAGGCGGGAGCCGCGGGCCCGGGGCGGCCACGGCCGCAGAGGGGGTGGCAGGTGGAAACGGGTGCAGGCTGCGGCTCCGACCCGGGCTCAGGCTGCCAGCCCGGCCACCTCCTGTGGGCTTCGCTTTGGGTTAAAACAACACCAGCCCAGGAAGCCGAGGAGACCGACGAGGCTGCCGCGTCCCGGCGTCTCCAGAGCTGCCCCCTTCAGAGGTGCCGAGGGGTCGGCTGGCTCCAGGCTCAGGTCCGGGTCCTTCCTCGGGCCCTGACCGCTGTGTGGGCTTCTTCTTCACCTCGGTCCCTCTGCTGTCACCACTCTCCATCCTGTCCCCCGTCCTCCGTCCCTTTCTTGTTTTCTTTTCTTTTTTTAAAAATAAATTTATTTATTTATTTATTTATTTTTGGCTGTATTGGGTCTTCGTTGCTGTGCTTCATTGCGGTGGCTTCTCTTGTTGCGGAGCACGGGCTCTAGGCGTGCAGGCTTCAGTAGTTGTGGCTCGTGGGCTCTAGAACACAGGCTCAGTAGTTGTGGCTCAGGTTCAGTAGTTGTGACTCGTGGGCTCTAAGTGCAGGGGCTTCAGTAGTTGTGGCTCGTGGGCTCAGTAGTTGTGGCTCGCGGGCTCTAGAGCGCAGGCTCAGTAGTTGTGGCACGTGGGCTTAGTTGCACCGCGGCATGTGGGATCTTCCCGGACCAGGGCTTGAGCCCGTGTGCCCTGCGTTGGCAGGCGGATTCTCAACCACTGCGCCACGAGGGAAGTCCCCCCTTTCTTGTTTTCTTGCTCAAATGTCGATTGAGCACTCGTGTGCTGGACACTTAGAAAGCCCTGAGGATACACTTTTGGGGACATGGCCCCTGCCTTGGGGCTCATAGTCGTCGGGGAGACACCCTGGAAGGGCCTTCCCAGTGAGCATCTTGCCTCTGGGCCTCTACCCATCCTTTCCCTCTGTTCTCATTCCTGCTCTGACTTGCAAACTTCTATGCATCCTTCGAGACCCCACCCAGGCAGAGCCACTGGGCTGATGACCGAGATCGGGGCTCTCCCTCGTGCACAGGGTCCCACAAAGATTGGGTCCTGCTTTCCACCCCCCGGAATGTCCTCCCTCTTCTGTGTTCCTTGGAGTCACACAGCTTCTCTAGTTCAATCCCGAAGATGTCGCCGAAGTGCCGGCTCGTGTCACCAGAGCGTGTGGCTAAGTGAGAGTTGAAATGACCCTGGGGTTGGCACGTCGGAGCCCGGGTTCTCCCCAGCGAGCAGATGCAGGGACGGCTGACCTTTGGCCCAGAGCCTGTCCCTGTCTTTCGAGGAGCCTCAAGGGCCTACCGCCGGGGTCCCGTGAGAGGTGCCTCCCAGGCTAGCGTGCTCCACGCAGATGCGAGAGCCCAGGCCTTGTGGTTTCCTGGCTGCTGCCTGGACCTGGGCCCTCATGCCCGGAGTGGCAGCATCTCTGTGTTACTCCACACGCAGGGTCGGGTGGAGGCCCTGTGGGTGCCCCCAGTACGTCTGCCCCGCCCTCTGTCCCCATTAATCCACCTGCCACCACCCTCCTCGGCAGACCCCGTGCACAGTAAAGATGCCCTCTCCCTCGCAGGGAGGAATGGCCCCAGGTGCTGGCGGCCACCTCCCCTCTGGAGGTGTGAGCACACCGGAGGGTGTGAGAGGCAGGCGCCCACTGGACCCACCACTGCCTGAGCGGAGATGCTGGAACCGGCCACAGGGCTGAGCGCCGGCGGGAACCCTACCTGATGGGTGGTGGGCCCGGCGGGGGGGGCTGTCCCCCGAGACAGGCCCCTTGGCCCTAACCTCTCAGCCCTGGGCGTTCTTGCCCACTCGCCCCCTCCGGACTCAGGACCCCCGTCCCAGCAAACTGTAGAGTGCCAGGTGCTCTCACCTGCTGGCCCACACCTCCATCTGTGAGTGAGGGGAGGGGCTGGCTTGGCCCACTTGTCTGGGCAGGACCCCTCCCGGCCCCCAGGGATGTCACCGAGCCAGGTCTCTCCAGGTGGGGGACATGGGGAGGTGACCGTGTGACAGGGAAGTGGGGTCACTTGCTGTAACTGGGGTTACAGGCAGGTCCAGCCCTCCCCGCAGCGGCTCAGGTACGAAGGCAGCTGTGAGATGCCTGAGCCCGGATGTCTGGGCACTGTGGGCGGATGCCACTTTCTGGCTGACTCTCCAATTCGGGACAGTCAGCCCGGATGGGACAAGGCGGTGGCTTGGGGGCCGCCCCTCTGTCAGTCTCATCAGTTTCCAGCTGCTGGTGGGCGTGGGAGGGCCGGGCGGGGCGAGGGAGCCCCTGTGATGTGGGCGTGAGCACACGATAAACATGCAGGGCCCGAGCCTTGTGGGTGAGGCCACGTTTAAAGGAATCAAAAGATGCTCAGTCAGGAACCTGGGGTGAAAAAGTGGCCTGCTGGCTACCAGCACACATTCTAATAATGATTGTTATCACCGCTCTGGGTACGAAGCTGCAGCTTCTCCCAGGCCTGGAGCCGTGTTTTGTTTGCTCCTTTCTGGCTCTGCCTTCAGGGGAGCAGGGGAGTGACCCCTGACCAGGGACTGGCCGCTTGTGAGGGTTCCGAGGGTGGCTTTTAAGGCTTGAGTGAGGCCCATCTTGTGAGGGCGGGGGGAGCGGAGACTGTGTCCATCACGTCGTTGCCCTGAAGCCCCCAGGACGTGGGCTCCCCTCGGAGGCCCCATCCTGGCCTTTAAACGGGCATGGTTTGGGGGTGGTCATCCAGAGCCCCCCTTCTGCAGGCTGGACACTGCCCTCTGACCAGCGGCGCCCTGGGGGGGGGGGACGGCCAGGTGACCGGATGCCAAAAATACCAGCTTGGTTTAAATTACGGTTTTCCAGAGAGACGCGGAGAGTGCTGGCTGCAGCGTGTGTGTCACCGAGAGCTATAAGCCATTTTCCTGAGTATAAAAATATCTCCCACTTTGTGTTATTCGTGGAACGAAGCATTTCCACTTGAAAGGACGCTCCTCGGCTGACCTCACAGGCTCAGGAGCACGGTTCCTCCCCGATCCTTCCGGGCCTTTGGTGCTTCAGGGCCTCCTTAGGGGGGTGTCTACCCCACCCCAGGCTCCAGCCCCCCACCCAGGGCGCCCCCTGTTTCACAAGACGTCTGGGAGGAGAGCCGTTTCCAGTCTCCAGAGGTGGGAGGGGCCTCCCGGGGACAGGGCACCCCAGGCTGTCAGGCTCCGCGGGTCACGGCCCTCCAGTCTGCTTGCCTGGTGTTCTGCTTTTTATTTTTTAATTGGTAAAGTACACATAACATAAAAGTTGCCATCTTAACCGTTTTCAGGGTCCGGTTCAGGGGCATTAAGCACATTCACACTGTTGTGCAACCATCCCCACCATCATCTCCAGAACTTTCTCATCTTCCCAAACTGAGACTCTGTCCCCATTAAACACTGGATCCCCTCCGCCTCCCCCAGCCCCGGGCCCCCACCCCCTCCTTGCCGTCTCTGTGCCCCTGACGCCCCCAGGGACCTCAGAAGTGGGACCACACAGCGCCTGTCCTCCTGGGTCTGGCTCATCCCACTGAGCGTCACGTCCTCAGGGTTCACCCACGTTGCAGCAGGTGTCAGAGTTTCCTCCCTTTTGAAGGCTGGGTCACATTCCACTGCGTGGATGGCCCACGTCTTGTTTATCTGTTTGCCCGTCATGCCCGCCTTCGTGGCTGCCACCCTGAGCCGTGCTGCTGTGGGCGACGGGGCTGTGCAGGGACCCGGGCGTCCTGCCCTCAGGCGCGCTCTGCTGACCGGCCACTTCCTGGGCGCTGGGTGGCCGTGGCCCGAGCCGGCTGTGAAGCCTTCCTGCAGCATCTCACCCACAGGGTGTGTCTGGGGGCCCAGCACCCCTCTCGGTTCCCTGCTGAGGTCCTGGTGGCCCTACTGTGGCCAGAGGCTGTTCTGGAATCACGGACAGGTGGCCCAGAGCCCCCCGTGTGGTGGTGGTAATGTGAGGACAGCTCGGGGAGGGGGCCGGTCCTCGTGCACACCCCACACCGGGCCCTTGACGGGGCGCATGGTCACCCCGGAAGTAGGTGGCACTTCAGACGTGGATTGGGACCCTGCTGGGACCCTGCCTTGTGGGACCTCGCAGAGTGTGGTGTCTGTGGGGGGAGGGCGGGAGGAGGCCAGGAGCGTGGCGGGTTCCGAGGAGGGAACCTGGCTGGCGGCGGGCCTCCCCTGAGGAGTGGCTGCTGACCCCATGGGGCTGGTCCGCGTGACCCGGGCACCGCGGACAGGGAGCTGGGAGAGAGTCTTTGGGAGGAGTTGCCTCTCAAGCAAAACCAGACAGTCGGCTTTCCCCAGGTGTTTTGGGCTAAAGAGGGTTGAGGCTCGGAACCGGGCTCACCTGGGAAGAGCGACCAACGTACCCGGACTCACCTGCAAAGACCCACCTGCTTGGACGCCCCCCTCTCTTTGTGGCCGGAGACTGGGACGCCGAGGAGCTGGGCCATTAGCTTTTTCTCACCATCTGTGAAACCAAAAACAACAGCGGCTGGCACGCCCAACTCGCTTCCTTGCCCGGGCGGCTCCGGGTGGCGTGGGAAGTGGCTGCGGGGGGCAGGGGGGCTGAGGCCGCAGGAACCCCCCATCCAGTGTAGTGGGTAACTCAGTGACTGATTCTGTCTCCACTCACCCAACAGTTATTTCAATTGAATTTCCGTTTTCTGTGGAGCCGAGTGTTGAACCGAAGTGTCCCGGGTTTGTGGGCAGGCGGGGAGGCAGCCCCCCTGGCGTTCCCAGCTGCTCGTCTGTTTTGGCAGGGCCGAGGTCCCCATCTCAGGTCCCCCTTGACGGAAACGCAGTGCTACCTGTGATGCTGCTTCTGGGGCCTCACTAAGCAGATTCTTGTGCCTTCAACCCAGTCACCGTCTCCACCTCCGTCCAAAGTCGAATCGGAGCTGGTCCATCGTGGGCAGGCATGAGCACCACCTGCTGAGATCCTGGCCTCTGGGCTGCACCCCTGGGGGTCTGATTCAGTCGGCCGGTGTTGGGGGTCGGGCGGGGGGCGTGCGCCTGGGTTTCCGCGGGTTCCCAGGTGATGCCGTGCGCCTGGTCCACACACCACCTGTTGAGTAATGTGGTCGAAGGCTGTGTTTCTGGGACGCCCCTCGCTCCTCCCTGCTCCCCTCCCGCCGCCCTGAGCTGGGCTCCAGCTGCAGCAGGGAGGGGGGGCATCCCAGATGTGAACCTGGCCTCAGCCGTGCTGGAACCTTCTGGTCCTGAGACGACCATCTCCCCGTGCGGTCTTGCTGCGTCCAGTGCCCTCCGAGTTCAGTCCTGCCTCAGGGCCTCGGCTTGTCCTGTGCCCCCGCCTCAGACCTCTTCCCCCTGGTCTTTTCAGGGGGCCCCTCAGGCTGGGCTCGGATTCCCCTCCTCGGAAGCCCTCTCTGGACGGTCTGGACTGAGGCTCTCCCTTCCCTTGTCTTCAGGGCCAGCGCTCGTTTTCATGACAGTTACGCTTGTGTGATGATCACCGGTCCCGGTCGGCCGGTAAGTCCCGGTGAACAGGAATCCGCACAGTCTTCACCGCTGAACCCAGCAGTTCGAACGTGCAGGGCGCCCAGGGTGCTGGGGGTGACACGGGGGTGACAACGAGTGAACGAATGAACGATAACAGCCGGGCGGGAGCTCTGGGTTCAGCCGGAGGCACCGAGGCAGCGGCGGGAGCAAAAACGTAGCCCAGTAGGGCCTCCCACCACTTTTCTTGTAAAAGAAGGAAAAACAAAAATGAAACAAAGCACGAAGTAGCCCCTTTGCGTGCCAGCTGGGGTGGGGCCGGGCACTGCGCGGCCGTGGTGACAGAGGCCAGTGTCCCGAGAAGGATGGCCCTTTGTGCTCCGTGGGGCGGCCCTGGCCCGTCCTCGCCTCCGCACAATGCTCTTCTCTGACGCCTCTGAGGGCGCTGTCGGGACCTCGGTGAGGAAGGGATCCTCACGGCCCCCTGGTGACGCGCTCTGGCCCAGGTGCCCTCGGTCCTGTGTGCCCTGCGGCGGCAGCTGCCTACGCGCTCTTTGGGGACGCGCCCTGGGAAAGTGGAGGTGCAGCTGCTGCTGGTGCCTCTCCCAAGCCACCTGCCCTGTTGTTCCCCGGGGGGCCCTGTGCTGTTTGGCGGGTGATGGGGTGGCCTGCCCCCCGGCAGCCGTCCGAGGCGGTGCTTCCTTCTTCCCCCGCACTCCCTTCCCAGGCTCCGTGCGTCCGGCGAGGCTCCCAACCCGAGATCTGCGGTCCTCTGAGGCCACGTCGCTGTGGTGACCCTGCACCGAGGGAGCGGGCGCCGGGGGAGGGCCGGCTGGTGCAGCCCGGGGAGACGGCGTTCAGCAGATCGCGCGATATCCCCTGACGCCGCCAGTGCACCCCGACCCCCTGCGTCACCCACGAGACTGAGGGCGTTTGGTCACACGCGAGAAGGTTCGAGGCCCCCTTCGGAATCAGAGCTGAAACTAGACAGACCCTGTCACCCACAGCCTGGGGAGTGGCGGTGCGGCCGTGAGAACAGACGGACCAGACCCAGCGCTCAGACTCGCCCGGCACAGAAGGACGCGCTGGGGTTCCTTTCAGCCCCACCGCGGTTATCTGAAGGCACCTGAGCCCTCGAGGGGCCCCGGGAGTTCCTGGCACCTGGAAACGTCCCGCGCCCTGACCTGAGTGGTGGGGAGACCCACTGCGCTGCACGCTTAGGGTCGTACAGGTTAAGGTTTGAGAGCTGTATCCACGCAGAG
This sequence comes from Balaenoptera acutorostrata, assembly GCF_949987535.1. NCBI lineage: Eukaryota > Metazoa > Chordata > Mammalia > Artiodactyla > Balaenopteridae > Balaenoptera > Balaenoptera acutorostrata. The sequence goes on along the minus strand of NC_080078.1, from coordinate 274,723 downwards.
AGGATTTTACACACTTATAAGCCCTGTGGAGGGAGGACCAGCCGCGAGGGCAGCCCGGCCGTGCCTGGGTCAGCGTGGCGGCCCCTCCACAGACTCTGGTCCCCTTTGAGAAAACCGCAGGTGGCGGCTCCGGGGGTGCTCTGTGGGGAGCATCTCGGGGCAAAGCCGGGCGGACACGCTCCCTGCCTCCCGGGGAGGATGGGCGTCGCCCTGACTCCTCGAGGGCCTTGCTGGGCGGAAGCTGGTATCTCTTCCCCCCCACACCCGGCAGGGGCATCGTGCAGGCTCGCCGTGTGGGCAGGGGCTCGCGGGCACAGACGCGCAGGCCCCGGGTCGCTCTGTAAACTGTCATCGCCATTCCCCTGCCGCCTTGTGGGCTCCCCGGCCTTGCTCACACCGGACTCCGTTCTCACCTGCGTGGTGTCCCGCAGGCTGGCAGTTCTGTGCCTCGGTTATTGTCAGGATAATGAGTCACTGATTCCGTGAGAATTGCTTCCATGATTCATCGCAATCCATTCTTTCCCGACAGGCATGCTTTTTGCCAATGGGAACCATTCTTTAAGCTCATTGACATCGAGGGAATGAACAGTGGTTGTGTTAATTTATAGTAAGCGAATCTGCATAATAAACAATCCGGGCCATTCTTGCAGGATGCGGACGTGCGGTCCCTGGGTAGTAGGGACACTGTGCGGCGGGCGCCGCCCTCCCAGGCTGAAAGGGAATCTTGTCCGCCTTCTGGGCTCGGCCCTCGGCGCCAGCCTCCGCTCCCATTGACCGCAGGCCCGGGCGCTTGGGTGCTGCCCGCGGGGAGCGGAGGCCCCGGGGAGGCTTGGGAAGCCTGGCCCCTTCCCGGCCGCGGGGCCTGCCGGTGGAGGTGGCCCAGGGGCCGGGCTGCTCCCCGGAGCCTCGGGCAGCAGGAACGGCAGGGAGGGCTGTCTGTGAATGAAGTGGGCGAGGTGGAGGGGCCCGCACGGGTGGGGCGAGAGCGCCATGGCAGGGGTGACTCCCTGGGGTGTGGTCAGGGAGCCCGAGGCCCAGGTGGACAGCCCGTCTCTAGTCGGTGAGGAACTGAGTCGCAGGCCGACTTGGGAGGTGGCGGGACTCGCTCTCCTGCGGAACAGGAGCCGGAGCGGTGCGTCCACCTGGGGCCTGGCCGGTCTCGTCGGCACTGACCGCTGAGGGCCTCCGCCTTTGTGCCCATCCAGCCTCGGCTCTGGTTAGGGCTGGGCGTGAGGTGGGCGCCTTGGCCGATCCTGGGCCTGGGCAGGGCAGTTCCGAGTTCTGCCCGCCTGCAAGGGATCTGGGGGCTGCAGCGGCCTTGTGCCCTCCTGGGGGATGGAACGGAGGGCTCCCCGCGCAGGAAGCAGCAGTGTAACCCCAGGCCCCCGGGACGCTGTCCCTCTGTCCCCCAAAGGTGTATGTGGACGGAGGGTGGGTGGCCCCAGCCCCCGTGACGCTGTCCCCCTGTTCCCCAAAGGTGTATGTGAACGGAGAGTGGGTGACCAGCATCAGCGAAGGCGGCAGCTTCGGGGAGCTGGCCCTCATCTACGGCACCCCCAGGGCAGCGACTGTGAAGGCCAAGACGGACCTCAAGCTCTGGGGCATCGACCGGGACAGCTACCGGCGCATCCTCATGGTGAGTGAGCGGTGCCTGCGTGGAGGCTTCGCCAGGGCTGGGAGGGCAGCCAGCCGAGTCTGATGCCCACCAAGCATCTTGCGGGAACCCTGGTTGTGTCCAGATGGGGGCCATAAGTAGGGAAGAGAAGGGTGGCGAGTGTCGGGAGGGGGTTCAGGAAGGTTACCCAAGAGGCAGGCAGACAGCTGGGGAAGCCCCTTTTGCTTTCCTCCCCCATTCTCCTTACAACTGTCTGGAATGTGGTTGTGATGGCTGGAGTTCCAGCTGCCATTCTTGACCGTGAAGTGGCGTTCCCCAAGGTGGTGGAGCGAATCACTGAGAGGAGCCTGGCCTCTGGGGGCAGAGTGGGACCGCAGTACCAGGCAGGCTGCTGGCCTCTAGGATTCCTTACTTGGGGACTGTCGTTTTAGGTTTTCTCACATGCAGCCAGCCCCTCTCTCAGTTGGCACGGTGTGGGTGCACGTGTGCACACCCGTGCAGGCTCACCATGGGGCTGTCGGGAGCAACGGGGCAGGTGTTCACGGAAGGCTCCGGAGAGGAGCCCGTGCGCTGAGAAGGTCCCTCCCAGGCAGAAGAGGCGGGACCTCCCTGTGCCCGCTGAGTGTCCGTCCTGCACACACACTGCCGGGTTCTCGGCGCTGGGACCTGTCAGGGAACTGGGAGGCTGACGTGCTGGTGGAGATGACGGAGCAAACATACACCTCCTGTCGACAGTTTCCACGGAGAATGATAGAGCAGAGAGGGGCAGAGGTGGGGGCGGGGGCTGATGTTTTAAAGAAAGCCCTGAGACCCCCCTCCCTGAGACCCCTTTTGTGACGAGGTGGTGTCGAGCAGAGGCCCAGAGCAGGGAGCCCTTGGCTGTCCAGGGGGAGAGTGTTCGGGCAGTAGAAACAGCCAGTGCAAGGGCCCTGGGGTACAGGACTGGCTGGCCTGTTTGTGGACCAGTGAGGAGACAGGATGCTGGGATCCTGTGGTGGGTGGGGCGGGGGCCTGGACTCAGACGCTGAGTGCACCGGGAGCCCCGGCAGGAGTGTGGGCAGAGAAGTGGCAGGAGCCGCCCTGGACCCGGTGATGCCCGGGCACGTGGGGGCCTTCTGGGTGAGAGTGGAGAGAGTCCCAATTCGGGAGGGGTGGAGGGAGGTCCTGGCTGGCCACTCTGGTCTGGGGGTGGTTCGCTTGTGGCCGCAGGTCTCCGGGCAGAGGCCCCTGGGAGCTGAGTGCCCCGTCCTCGCGGAAGTCACACTCCTTGGCTGTCCGTGCTCGCCAGTGGTGACCGCTGGGCCAGGTGCTTTTCTGCTGGTCAGCGGTGGTGCTGGAGGACCTGGGCGGGGGTAGGCTCATTCCTGAGGGCAGCCCCCAGGGGCTGGCGATGGTGTTTGCTCAAAGGCGGCTCCTGTGGGCCTGGGATCCGAGGAGTCCCGATGGCCTGGAGGGAGGTGACCGAGGTGAGCACATTGCTGGGAGACCCCGGGGCTGGACGTGCCGCTGCCAGGTGCCCTTTGGGCCTTGGTTGTCTCCTGAGGACCAGCCTGGGCGATGCAGTTGCTGGGGTGGGGGCTGTGGTTTGGGGTTCTGTGGGGCTCGTCGTCTGTGCACTCGGGGGTCATCCACTGGGGGAGGCCCTGCCCTGCCCTGGGAGGTGAGTCCTCGTGGAATGCGCCTCCCGCTCTTTGGTCTTAAACCTGCCCATTCCTGTTTTCTCCGGGAGAGATTACTGTCTGTTGGGGGAGGGGCCCCAGGCACCCTCCCCCTCCCTGTCTCCTCTGGACGCACCTGGCCCGTTGCATAAGCCATTGTTTCTCCGCCATCGTCCGAGTCGTCCTTGGCTGTGGGATTTTTGTGGCTGGAACAGTACATTCAGGGAAGTTCCCAAACCACCGAGGCAGCTGGCGCTTCCTCTGTTTTAATTCTGGATCCCCGGGCACTAAGAATAGCCGCGGCTGTGCTGGGAGCCTACAGAGCCCCTGCGTCTCGGGAAGAAAATGACAATGTGGCCCACTCGGAAGGGAGTGTCCGTGGACGACGTCCGTTGCTGCATCAGCCCATGGCTTGGGCGGACTCGGATGCGCCCATCGTGCGACGAGCGGACCCTGAGCTGGACACGCACGCGTGGGGGACGCGGGATGGAGGCCGGTAGTGTCTCCAGGGAGAGGACCACCCACCTCTGAATCCCAGAATATCTGACCCGAGAGGTTCCGCTGCTCCACGTGCTACAGACAGACGGACGGACGGATGGAGCTTGGCGAGGCCAGCCACGTGCGCCACCTCTGAGCAGGACGGGGGCTCGACCCCCTCCGGGCCCCCAGGCAGGGGCCAGCGCCCCCGGACTTCATTCTTTCAAGCTTCAGTACCTTTTGTTCACTCTGAATCTTATGTGAGACCCCAAGTGGGGATTGATGAGTGCAAAATCCTGTTGTGGAGTCTGGGCTGGGGTCTCCAGAGCCCCACTTGCCTGGGGGGACCCGAGACCCCCGGAACCAGGTCCTGAGCTGCAGCGCTGAGCTCCCACCCCACCTGCTTGGGCCCCTGGCTCCCATCCATGAAGTGGGGCAGCAGGGGCCTGGGACCCCCTTCTCGTGGGAGCTGGGGCGGGGTGTGTGTGTGTGTGTGTGTGTGTGTGTGCGCTTCATTGAATGGCTGCAGGGCTGGTGGGGATTGAACATGTAAGAGGAAAGGTGTTCGGAGTGGTCGGTCCAGGTCGAAGGGTCATCTTACCCGACGTAGATTCCCCCTCAGCCTGGCGGGTTCGTACCCTCCCCCGAGCTGCGCCCCGAGCGGCCCGGGGGGCAGGCCCGCTGTGAACGCTCTGTACCCAGGGGTGTGTGTGCTATGGCCAGAGCCCTGCTGTCCGCCGGGACCCAGGCCCCCAGCCCGTCCTCGGGGCCGGGTCAGTCCATGCAGGTGGGGCCTGGGGGGCGGTGGGCCTGGATTTCGTGGACATTTTAGGTTCCAGTCTTAGGACAGAATGCTTCCGCGGGACAGCGGGGTGCAGTGAAGGTGCAACAGAAGGAGCCTCACGTTGGGCATCGGGGTTCCGGGCTGGCCTCATGCCTGCGCCAGTGGGTCGGGGCTGGGGGCGGGGCCGTGTCTCCAGCTACAGGCAGCCCCGAAGTGAGGTTCCAGGCCCCGCTGCTGGCGGTGAGGTGGGAGGTCAGGAAGTGCTGCCTTCCCCTCCCTGCCCTGCCCATCCATCCCCATCCATCTGTCCCGGGTCAGGTGAGGGCGCCGGCTGTACTGCCCTGTGGGGGGAGGGGGGAAGGGGCACGTGACGAATGGGCGGCTGCAGGAGGATGTGTGAGGCGTGGCCGGTGCTGGTGGTGGGACGTAGATGGTCTTTCTCCACGGTCTCTGCTCCTCAAAGTCGGCCCGACAGGATCCCAGCACAGGGATGTGGAAACCGAGGCTGCAGGAACCAGGGAGATGGGCGGAGCTGAGCTGGACCAGGCCCCGTCCCCCCCGCCGACCAGCATGGGTCCTCTGCAAGCATCCATGAGGACGAGGGTTCCAGGCCCCGCTGGCTCCTTCCCTCAGTGTGGCCTTGGGCAGGCCCCGTACCTGTGACGGGAGTTGTACGTAGGGCCAGCCTCACCAGGCACAAAGCCCACCTTGGGGTTGCCGGCAGATGTGCTGCAAAGCCCCCCAAGTGGGGGTCCTGGCTCCCCCAAGGTGACGGGCCGGCGCCCCGGACACCTGTGTGATGCATGAACCGACACTGGAGGCTCCCGGCCCTGCCTCCCCGGCCGTCTCATCCCAGGAGGAAAGCTTCCGACGGGAGGCGCCTTGGTCGGCCTTGGAGGCGGGTCTCCTTGCCCGAGGGTCCCGGGCGGCCACCTCCAGCTGTCATCCTGTGGCGGGAGATGGATGGGCCAGTTGTGCCGAGCTTTAATGTCTAGGGTTCCTGGGCAAACACGCTTGCATTCCAGCGGGTGGGCGTAGCTGCTGGGAGGTCAGCGGGAATATAAATTATCTTTCCAAAGAAGCGCCTTTCTCGAGGCCGGTGGGGTCTGAGACGGCTCGGCTCGGGCTGGGGGCTGAGCTGAGCTGAGCATACTGCCACCGCAGGCGTCCAGACCCGCCGCAGGCGGACACACAGGGCTCCAAGGCTCCTAGGCTCTGCCACTGACCGCCTGGACGCCGTGTCCCCTCCACGGCCGCCCGCCGGCGGTGCAGGAGCCCCATCTGCACCCTCTTGGTCCAGTTATGATGTGGTCTTGGGTCCCAGCCCTGTGGGGCTCTTTGCCTGATGGAGGGGCCCTGGGGTGTCTCTGGGCTTCTGTGACGGAGGCAGGGAACCTCCAGGATTCCAGATTCGAGACTCGCAGCCTCTTTAGCGCTGGTCTGGCCCTGAGCCACGGAGAGCCGATGGGGAGTCTGAGGCTGGGTCGGGGGGCGGTGCCGAGGTCCTCCCACCATGTCAGCTGATCGACGTCTGCTCGCGTCACTTTCACAGAATCCTGTGGGACAGGAATTAAGATACCCCATTGTCCAGATGGGGAAACTGAGCCTCAGAGAGGGGCAGCTGGCTCGGGGCGTGCGGATACGGAGTGAGGGGTGGGATTTGAACCCGGGGCTTCTGAACCCGCTCGAGGTTCAGGCCTCCTGGCTCCCCCCATCCCGTGGGTCTGGATGAGGCCCAACCTCACGTGCGCGGTTAGGACGGAGACCCCAGAGGGGGAGGTGCGGGGAGTTCTGGGCCGTGAACGGCGGCCGCTGCTCAGGCCCTTGCTTGTTCGAGGGGCTTCCGGGGTCTCCTTTTAGGAGTTCAGAGTCACTTGGGGAATTTGGGAATGTGGAAGGGGTCGGGGCGCGAAGCCCTTCTGAACACCTGCTTCTCTGTGTCTCCCCCTCCCACAGGGCAGCACGCTGAGGAAGCGCAGGATGTACGAGGAGTTTCTCAGCAAGGTCTCCATCCTGGGTGCGTGCCCCCCACCTGGCCGCCCGGGGCTGCGGCCCAGCCGTTTCCACATGCCATGCAAGTTTGGGACACACATGCGTGCTCACACCTGTGCAGTGCGCCCACACACACACATGCACACACATACAGATGCATCGTGTATGCAGGCATGTACGTGCCCACGAACACACACACACACACACACACACACTGTGTCTGCCCTCCATCCATCCGTGCTTTGCGTGTCCGTCTCTCTACCATCAGCGCCATTCTCTCCACGTTGGTCCATTTGGAGCTCGTGACTGTGCCCATCTGTGTTGAGCATCTTTCCTGACCTGTTTGGGTTTTCCTCCATGGGGGTTCTCGTGTGCCCCCCGCTTTTCTCGTCCTGGGATCTGAGAGACACGTCGGCCACATTTCCATTGACTGCCGGGAGTGTCAACAAGGTTCTTTGCAGCAGAAGTTTTTCAACGTTTTGAAGTTGCTTTGACATACACGACAATGACGTATCATTCTGGACCAGCCTGCCCAGTAGAACCTTTGGCAGCGATGCAGGTGTTCCTTATCTGTGTGGAGCACTTGAGAATTTTAATTTTATGTCATTTTAATCAGTTGGAATATGAATCAGTGTGTGTCTAGCAGCTCCCCTTAAGGACAGGGAGGGGGACCCGCTTGGGAAAGTGAGTGACGTCTAAGTGCTAAGGCCCTGGGAACCGTGGGAAATAACCGTCCAGCAGGAGTTCCTGCGGGAACATCACAGCCTTAAAAACCCCAGGCTGGACTTCTGGGTGCAGGTGGTGAGTGAGGCTTAGCCTCCTTTTCTAAGAACCTTTGGAGTGAGAAGGAGAAGAAGCAGGTGCACTTTCATGGGTGCAAAGGCGTCAAGGAGACAAGAATATACAATGGAGAAAAGACAGCCTCTTCAATAAGTGGTGCTGGGAAAGCTGGACGGCTGCATGGAAAAGAATGAAGTTAAAACACTCCCTAACATCACACACAAAAAACCCCTCAAAATGGATTAACGACCTAAATGTAAGACTGGACAGTATAAAACTCCTAGAGGAAAACATAGGCAGGACACTCTTTGACATAAATCACAGCAAGATCTTTTTGGCTCTGTCTCCTAGAGTAATGGAAATAAAAAACAAGAATAAACAAACGGGACCTAATTAAACTTAAAAGCTTTTGCACAGCAAAGGAAACCATAAACAAAACGGAAAGATAACCTACGGACTGGGAGAAAATATTTGGAAGTGATACTACTGACAAGGGATTAATTTCCAAAATATACAAACCACTTATACAGCTCAATATCAAAAAAATAACCCATTCAAAAAATGGACAGAAGACCTAAATAGACATTTCTCCAACGAAGATATACACATGGCCAACAGGCACATGGAAAGATGTTCAACATTGCTAATTATTAGAGAAATGCAAATCAAAACTACAATGAGGTACCACCTCACACTGGTCAGGATGGCCATCATCAAAAAGTCTACAAATAACAAATGCTGGAGAGGGTGTGGAGAAAAGGGAATCCTACACTGTTTTTGGGAATGTAAGTTGGTGCAGCTACTAGGGAAAACGGTATGGAGGTTCCTCGAAAAACTAAAAATAGAGCTACCATATGATCCAGCAATCCCACTCCTGGGCATATATCCAGACAAAACTATGATTCAAAAAGATACATGCACCCCAGTGTTCACAGCAGCACTAGTCACTATAGCCAAGACATGGAAACAACCTAAATGTCCATGGACAGATGAATGGATAAAGAAGATGTGGTGTGGGCTTCCCTGGTGGTGCAGTGGTTGAGAATCCGCCTGCCAATGCAGGGGACACGGGTTTGAGCCCTGGTCTGGGAAGATCCCACATGCCGCGGAGCAACTGGGCCCGTGAGCCACAACTACTGAGCCTGCGTGTCTGGAGCCTGTGCTCCACAACAAGAGAGGCCGTGACAGTGAGAGGCCCACGCACAGCGATGAAGAGTGGCCCCCGCTTGCCACAACTAGAGAAAGCCCTCGCACAGAAGCAAAGACCCAACACAACCATAAATAAATAAATTAATTAATTAAAAAAAAAAGTACTTTAAAAAAAAAAAAAGAAGATGTGGTGTATATATATATACAAAGGAATACTACTCAGCCATAAAAAAGAATGAAATAATGCCATTTGCAGCAACATGGATGGACCTAGAGATTATCCTACTAAGCAAGTAAGTCAGAAAGAAAAATACCATATGGTATCACTTATGTGTGGAATCTAAAAAAATGATGCAAATGAACTTACTTACAAAACAGAAAGAGACTCACAGACATAGAAAACAAACTTATGGTTACCAAAGGGGGTAGCGGGGGTTAGGGTGGGGTGGGATAAATTAGGAGTTTGGGATCAGCAGATACACACCACTGTATATAAAATAGATAAGCCGCAAGGTCCTACTGTACAGCACAGGGAACTATATTCAGTATCTCGTAATAACCTATAAGGGAAAAGAATCTGATAAAGGATATATATATATATATATATATATATATATATATATATATATATATAGAACTGCATCACTTTGCTATACACCTGAAACTATCACAACTGTACTTCAATTAAAAACATGGTTAGGGGGCTTCCCTGGTGGCTCAGCAGTTGAGAAGCTGCCTGCCAATGCAGGGGACACGGGTTCGAGCCCTAGTCTGGGAAGATCCCACATGCCGCGGAGCAGCTGGGCCCGTGAGCCACAACTACTGAGCCTGCCCGTCTGGAGCCTGTGCTCCGCAACAAGAGAGGCCGCGATAGTGAGAGGCCCGCGCACCGCGATGAAGAGTGGCCCCCGCTTGCCGCAACTAGAGAAAGCCCTCGCACAGAAATGAAGACCCAACACAGCCACAAATAAATATAAATAAAATAAAAATTAAGAGCTTTGAGATATAATTTAAAAAAAAATGGTTAATAAAAAAAGAGACATGGACATGGATGGTCATTTCAGCAATTCCTACAATGACAAAGTAGAAACAACCTAAAACCTGTCATCGCAGGAAGGTCCTGGCGCCCGGGTGTTTGTGTGGGGCAGGTTTATACTCCAGTAAAGTGCATGGACTAGGTCTCCGCGTGTCAACACGTGTCAACACGGATCTCAGACACAGAAGATGGCACGGATGAAGGTGCGTCTCTGCACAATTTTGGCAGCGCTGGGTCGTGTTTACGAAGCTGTCTTACAGTAAAGGTGTAAGACCACCTATGGGGAGGAAACTCACCAAACCCTTTAAGATTTAAAAAAAAACCCCACCAAATCCTTAATAGTCACAGCCTGTGCGGAAGGAGGGAGAACTCAAATCGAGACAAAGGGTTTCATCGGTAACATGACGTGTCTGCAAGGAATAGCTCTGAGGCAAACATGACCAAGTAGTCCCGTGATTTCATTCAGGACAGATGCTGGTTGTGTTGTTCATTCTACTTTTCTGATTATTTTTTTTCCAAATTACAGAAAGAAGGACACGAGTGCTTGGAGCTAGTGACATGGGGGTGGTGTGAGGGGGTGGGGGGAAGGGGGGGCGGCCGGGCAATGGTGGGGTCCGGTCCCCCGGCAGAGGACACGGCGCAGGCCTGGGGGACGGATGTGGAGGTGCACCTGCTGCAGGCTGGCTGCCCAGCCGGCGTGCCCCTCCCGGCCCCTCCTGCTCCAGGGCGGTAGTAGAGGTGGCTCAGGGGGCCTGCCCTGACCCTATTTCAAGGAGAAAAAGCAGGCTTCAGGCCTCCAGGCAGGAAAAGGGGGTCTCCTGGGAGGGGAGCCGGGGTCAGGCTCAGAGCTGGGCGACAGCGGCCGTGAGGCAGGGCCCGAGGGTCCGCGTTCTCCCGAAGCGTCGGCCCCGAGGCCAGTCCCTTCCGGGTGGGTGTGCCTGCCCCTTGGCTGCTGCTGACTGAGGGCTGCCTTCTGTGTCTCTTCTGTGGTGTGTCCGCCACTCTCCCTGGCAGCGTTGAGACCCCCCTCCAGAAGGGCAGCGTTGGGAGTGGCCCCACCCGGCCAGTCACCGTTTTCCCACCTGAGCTGACCGTCCACACCTGGGACCCAGGGATCTGAACGCAGTAAAAATGCCCCCAAAGCTTCCGCTTCAGAAATCGGGGCCAAGGAATCGCCCCGATCTCCGTCTCTTCCAGCAGTTCTCTCCCGGGATTTACGCTGCTGAGGGTGGGAGCTCTGACTCTCCTACCTCGGGACTGGGGTTCCAGGTCTCAAATGCAATAGAAAAACCCACCGCTCAAACAGGAGGAAGAGAACTTCCTAAGCCCAAGGCTGTGAAATCAAACGCCTCTCATCACCCTGGAGGGAAACGAAGCAGCAGTCACACGTTTACCGGCGCCGGCTTCCGCCTCGGCACCAACCGTGACCCTCCAAAGTCACCTGCAGCTTCTTCACGAGGTGGCCATGCCGGCCTCCTGAGGGTGCCCGGGGTCTGGATCACAGGGCAGCTCCCGTCCGGTATGGAGGCTGCTGGACCAGCGTGCTGGCAGCGGCTCCAGAATCTGCTCCAGCCCCGGGGTTGGTCAAAAGCGTGTCCTTTTCGACATGTGGCCCTGGCAGGAGTTTTCAAGCAGAGAAATCCCCCTCCTAATCGAGATCTAAAATAAATGCTTTGCTTTGTATTTTTAGCGGCTGACCTACATAAGTGCAGCTGATAAGTGTAGGCCAGAAAAGTTTCTTTGGCCAAAAAAGAAACAGTTAATCAGGCAATCATTAATTTGTTATAAAAGGAGCATGCTATTATTTTTTTCCTTCCTGAGGGCTAGGGGTGGAAAATGACGGGGAAGGGAAGGCGTGAGAAAGGGTGGAAAGATATACAGAATTTGCAAGTATCAAAGTAAGCTTGCCGTTGGAATGAAGTATTTTGACCTAAAATAATGGAAGGTATACTACAGCGCTATCACAACGTAAAGACAGTTGTATGCTCTTTGAATGGCGCTGAATGGTGCCTCTGAATTATTTAAACCCCTTAGTAGCCCTAGTGCTGAGCTGTGATTATACTGTTTGCAGAAATACAGGCAGCTCTGTTCTCTTGAAGATAACAAAGGCATTTCATCCTGGGTTGACTTGGACTCAACGTCCAGTGCCTGTCATTTATGTTAAGCCTGTGATGTAGGTTAGAATCGCTCCCAGTTCTGAATCCCGTCCACCTGCTGAGCCGTGTACACCCTGGGCCCAACTCACTTGTGAAAATACCCGGGCCTCCTGCACAGAAATTTGCTTTCTGTTTTGTTCATCCTGTGCTGTAGCAAAGCCTCATCACCCTGGGGCTGGCCATGTGGGTGTTTTCTTAGATTGTCTGGGGTGGGGAGCTGACCCCCCGACCCTCCCTGGCCCCCCGTGACACCCCCCCCCCCCCGTGTCCCCTGCTGCAGAGTCCCTGGAGAAGTGGGAACGTCTGACTGTGGCTGACGCCCTGGAGCCCGTCCAGTTTGAGGACGGAGAGAAGATCGTGGTCCAGGGGGAGCCTGGGGACGACTTCTTCATCATCACGGAGGTGAGTCCGGCTTGGGCATGGGGAGGGCTCTGCACGGTCCCCAGCCGAGGAGGGCCGCCCGGGAGTCGGGGACGCCCAGTCTGTACGTGCCCCTCCCCTGGGGACCAGCCGTCCCTGATCCCAGCGCTCCGTTCCCCCACCGCCTTCATCCTGCGTGCGGACAGGGCCCCCACTGGGTATCCTCGCCCTTGAGAATTGCGGGGTCTCCTCTGAGGAAGTGGGTCGGGTCCCCGAGCCCACACGCGTGCAGACACTGCACGGACTGAGCACGCCAGGTGTGCAGATGAATGTGGGGATCCGGACACGGCCGGGGTGTGGGGGGCGCCCTGAGCCGGAACCCGGCGTGACGAGTGCCTCCTCTTGGGGGAGATGTGTGAATTGAGGGCACGTGGGATCTCTCTGTGCTTCTTCTTACAACTGCGTGTGAATGTCAGTGGTCTCCAGTTGAAAGTTTAATTTGGAAGATTGGCACCAGATTTTTCCACCTGGACCCGCGTGAGTCACTGTTCCCTCCTCCATCCCCCACCACCGCGACAGCTGGCTCTGGGTCGTAATCCGAGGCCGCCACGCTCAGCCTGTCACTGATGGGGGCGAGCAGCTGCGTGACCGGTGTGTCTCCCCCCAGCCTGGGGCTGCGCCTAGGCTATGGTCCCCGGGGCCGCCTCGCCATGGGACCCTCCCCATGACACAGACCCAAAACTATGTGAGTTTGGCTCACTTCCTACTTCCCTGGCCCTCCTGGCGGGAAGAATTTATGTCGCCTGCCGGGGAAAGCACATGCTCCAGCTGCACGTTTTGCCGTCGGAGAACAGGAGCCTTCAGCGCGGCAGAGGCTGGGGCGGCTCGAGTCTGAAACCCCGCTCTGGTCGCGGCCGCGGCCGCAGAGAGGGTCGCTGTGCCGTCCAGAGAGAGTGGGGCCAGCCTTGGGGTTGGTGCAGAGAAAGGAAGTGACGAAGGCTCAACCCCTGGTGACATTTGGCCGACATCGCCGGACTTGGAGCCGCTTTCTTGGTGTAAAACAACAGAAGCGACTTCCCAGGCTGCTGCTGTCGGCGGGGATGCCCCGGGTCCCGCTGGCTGGCGCCTGCCCACCTCTGCGCCTCAGTCCACAAACGGAGTCCCGCCCTGTGACCCGCGAGGTCCGCGGGGACTTTATCTGGGCTCCCGCAGCAGCCCCTCCTAGGAGGGCGTGCCTGCGGTTCTTCCCGCCACCTGCCTGCTGATCACGCAGGAAAGGTCTGGAAGGCTGTGGGGTCAGCAGGAGAACCACCTCGGGAGGGTCTTGATGGAGCCAGCACAGAGCTTTACAGTGTGCATTTGGGACCTTGGTCACCTCCCGGTCCACGTCTCGGCACTGAGCCTGGGGCGGGAGGGCCCTTGGGGTTGCAGCTGAACGATGGGCGTGGTTCCCACCTGAGCCCCAGGGCTGGGGCTGCTTCTGCAGGAACCCCGCGGGGGGATCCTCCCACAGGCAGCATTCCTGTCCTGGGGTGGGTGACTCACTCAACAGTGTTTCTTGAAAGGAAGGGAAAAACCACAGACAGAACAAATGATGATGCCTGCCAGCCAGGTCTCCCCTCCGTAGACCTGAGAGGCCGCAACCCTGCGTTTCAGCTCCCGCCCCGGCCGTGACCTCAGAGAGGTCATCCCAAAGCCTCACGCCTGCTCCCCCCAGAAGTGAGCCCTTGGGGTGAAAGTTACGGCTTGACTCAGAACATCTCCGGGGCTTTTCTCTCAGGACTTTGAGGGAACTGTGGCCCCTCGAGGTCTGTGTTTTTTATCTCAGATCATCCTGCAAAGACAGCCAGCGTCTGGCTCATGGTTTCTGGAAGACGTTCCGGCAGAGAGGTGCTCACGCCCTCCAAGTGCAGCTAAGCCTGCCGTCGGACGCAGGGGGTGTTGGGCTTTGCACTGGCCTGCACCGTGTTTTTTTAAAAAAATGTTTGAATTAATTGTCACTATTTAAAAATCAGGGGACTTCCCTGGTGGCACAGTGGTTAAGAATCCGCCTGCCGAGACGCAGACCTACTAGAGAATGCACTTGAGGACACGGGGAGGGGGAAGGGTAAGCTGGGACGAAGCGAGAGAGTGGCATGGACATATATACACTACCAAATGTAAAATAGATAGCTAGTGAGAAGCAGCCGCACAGCACAGGGAGATCAGCTCGGTGCTTTGTGACCACCTAGAGGGGTGGGATAGGGAGGGTGGGAGGGAGACGCAAGAGGGAGGGGATATGGGGATATATGTGTACGTATAGCTGATTCACTTTGTTATAAAACAGAAACTAACACACCATTGTAAAGCAGTTATACTCCAATAAAGATGCTAAAAAAAAAAAAAAAAGAAAAAAAGAATCCACCTGCCAATGCAGGGGACACGGGTTTGAGCTCTAGTCCGGGAAGATCCCACATGCCGCGGAGCAATGAAGCCCGTGCACCACAACTACTGAGCCTGCACTCTAGAGCCGGCGAGCCACAACTACTGAAGCCCATGCGCCACAACTACTGAAGCCCTCACGCCTAGAGCCCGTGCTCCACGACAAGAGAAGCCACCGCAATGAGAAGCCCACGCACCGCAACGAAGAGTAGCCCCTGCTCGCTGCAACTAGAGAAAGCCCGTGCCCAGCAACAAAGACCCAACACAGCCAAAAAATAAATAAAATAAAATAAAATAAAACAAAAATCAGGTATTTTACATGAAAACCTGGATCTCTTCTTCTTGAACATCTGGATCTGGCCACTTTGGATCTGCATCCCTGCCTGGCTGCAGCCGGCTGGACCCAAGAGGCGGCTGCCCCAGGTGTGACATGCTCGCCACTTTGCCCCAGACCTCACCCTGCCCCCTTGCCTCACTGGCAGGCTCTGCACACACTTGCAGGCCGTTGAGTTTGCAGCCTCGGTTTTGATGGTTTTGAGGCCAAGGGAATGAGCAGCTCTGGCCGACACAGATAGTCGTCCGTTATTCTCTGGGGCCAAGGCCACGGGTAGAAAAGTTGTGAAGCCGTGTGAAAGATGGGGGTCAGCGGGGGCTCTTCACAGAGCTCACAGGGACTGTGACAGTGGGAGCTTCGAGTGTGACCCCGCGGCTGTGCAGTCTGACTCACCCGTGAGGTCCTTCCCCAAGCACACGCAGACAGCAGGCAGTGGGTCCCAGACGCGGCCGTGTCTTGCCCCTGCATCCCTGCTCTGGACCCGCCCTTTTGCTCCGGGAGTGCTGGGCCCTCACTGTGGGCGTGAGCGTGCGTGTGCACGCATGTGTGTGAATGTGCACACGTGCACGTGTGTGTCCGAGCATCCTGCACTTCTCTAGAGCAGCGTGAGTGGTGTGCGCACTGCTTCCTGTGTTTCCTGCGTGTCCCTACCTCCTCGCCCTTCCACTGACACCCTTTGGGCCGGGGGTGTCTGTCTGCATCGTCTCTGCTGCTCTGGGGCTGGACGTTGCTCTGGCTCATCCATTAAAGGCCGTCAGAGCCGAGTTCCGTGATCGTCTTCGAGGGCGAACCTAGCGCCACGACTGTGTGGTTTGTGTTACGGGCAGCGTGTTCCTTGTAGATTCACCAGGAGATGGTGATGGGTGGGGTGGGGACCCTCTCCAGGGGCTCCTGACGTCTTCTGCCACAAAAGTTGTCCGAGGAGGGCCTTGGGAGAGCGATTCGGGGACGGGGACACTGCTGGTTCTGTTGAGGGAGTTCGTCTTTGTGGCCGAGTGTCCCCCGACCGCTGACCGAGGGGGTGGCGGTGGGGGCAGAGTCACAGTAACAGCGATGGTACGGGCCCCGGAGTGTAACCCAGCCCCCTTGGAAGGTATGGTTTTCACAACATCGTAAAATGTATTCGAAGTGGTTTCCTAGGCAACTTGGATTCTTTTCCCTTTTCCTCTGTGGTCCACCAAGTTGGGTAAGTCACGGTGGTGCCTGAGGGTTCACAGGCATCCCACGCTCAGAACTGAGATGCAGCCTCAGAGACTTCTGCAGCCTCAAGCCATTGTCTCCCACGGGGCCAGAAGTGGTCACCGGCCGCACCTGAAAGGGTGTGATGTCCGCCCCGCAGCCCTGTTCTCTCCCAGGACTACCAAGGTGTGAGCCAACGTGGCCTTTAGAGGACTTGGCGGGAAGATCTGAGCAGATTCCCTCGAACAGGCTGCTTGCACTTGGATATGTTTCAGCACATCGTCCGCCCCGTGTTCTCGTGACACCCACGAAGCTGACGGCCGGACAGGAAAGGACGTTTCCGCTGCGGATACGCCGGGAAGGGCCCCAGGCCCTGGGACCCGCTGTGAGGGCTGATTTCGTGGGTCGACCTGGCCAGGCCTCAGGACCCAGATGTTCGGTCCAACGTGGGTCTCCAGGTGTTTCTGTGAAGGTGCTTCTCGAATGCGGTTGACACCGATGTCAGTTGACCTTGGGTGGAGCCCCTGACCTCTGTGGTGAGCGTGGGCCTGGTCCAGTCAGTTGAAGGCCTCCTTAAGAGGAAGAGGACCGAGGTCCCCCAGGAAGAGGGATTCCCCGCAGCTGGCCTTGGCCTCTGGACTGAGTCCCAGCACCCACTCTTCCCTGCCGGCCTGCCTGCAGAGTTTGCACGCCAGCCCCACAGTCGTGCGAGCAGATTCCCTAACGTAAATCTTTCTCCAAGTGCACAGGCCATTGGTCTTCTTTCTCCGGAGAGCCCTGACCAGTACCACTGCCTTCTGACTCTTCCAGAACAGTCAGGCCTCTGCTCAGGTGGGTGTAGGGGCCCGGCTGCTCCGAGGCCCCAGAGCTGCAGCGGGCAGGGCCCAGGGCTCCTGCCGTTCGTGCTGGCTCTGCGAGCGGAGCGGGGCGGGGCTGCGGGACCCTGGCTGGCGTCTTCCCGTGGCTGGCAGGCCTGGTGCTGCCCTTTCTCTTTGTGGAAGCAACACCTGCGGGGGCCATGCTGGCCTTGGGGCCAGGCCCCCGGCTCCCTGCATGTGGACTGGCCGAGTCCCGCTCCTCCCCTGTGGACCGCAGGCCGTGCCAAGGCCTCATCTAGGGGAGCAGGAGCGCGGGCTCCCCCGGGCCCCCGCCCTTGGCTGGGCCTCAGTCCACCCCTCTGCTCTCCTGGGTGGATGCGGGTGAGCACAGCCTGGGGCCGGTGACAGGCTGCTCTGGGAGCTGTTTCCCCAGGTGTGGAGGCTGGCAGAGACCCGCACCTGCACAGACGTGAGAAGCGGCTCCTGCAGGCGCCTGATGAGTCCTTAACAGCACGTGCTGGCCTCTGGGAGCTAGGCGGGGCTGGCAGAGCGGGGCTCGCGTGACCCCAGGGTCTCCGTGCCAAGCCACCTGTCAGGGGGCTCCTTGGCTCTGAGCTCTGTGTGCTCACACCAGCTGTCTCTGAAGCTGTGGGCACTGCCAGCCCCTCGGACACCTGGCCCCCAAAGCTCCTGGAGCATGTTCTCAGCCGACCAGGGCAGGCCTGTGGTTGTCAACCTGGGGCCTCACGGACGTGAGAGCAGAAAGCACCAGTGGGTCTTCCCAGGGGCCCAAGCATCCCTGGCCCCTCAGGACTCAACCTGCCGCAGCCCGGGGGGTTGTAGGTGCCCTGGCTGTTCCCGGGACCTCTTTAATTACCGAGGCCTGAAATGCCCGGTAGCCCGAGGAGCTCTCGGCCGCCCGCGGTGGGACCTGCGGGCGTTCCCGGCTGCGTCTGGCAGGACAGACCCTGGTGGGCCTCCCCCAGGGAGAGAGGGCATGTGGGGCTGGCAGGGAGGGGCCAGACGCGTCGAGCACGTGCCAAGTCCTGTGAGGCTTGCAGACTCAGGTTACTCACCTGGACCTCCTCTCCCTCCAGGAAGACCCTGGGAAGAGGATGTGGGCGGGGCCAGGCCTGGGTCTCAGGTCCCCTCTGCTGCAACCCTCCCCGTGGCCAGATTCCACGCCTGGCAGAACCTCCGGGGCCTGGGGGCAGCTGGACAGGAGCGGGTTCCCTCCCCGCCGGCTCCCAGGCAAGCTGCACAGCTGGAGGCATTGCCATGGAAACGTTGAGATTGGATATACCTCCTCTGTTTGGAAAGCACTTTTATGAATGTCCACGATGCTGAAGCAACTGCTAGGCAGCCCCTTTCGGAGCTGCCGTTGGCCGGGGGCTTTGCTAGCCGATCCCAGTGCCTGCTGCTCCCCCCTCGCGTCTGAAGCGTGTCCCGAGTTCGCCGTTGTCTCGGGAACTTCTAGGGAGACCGCTGCAGGCCACAGTGCACGGATCCAAGGTCACAGCCATCTGTGACTCAGCCCGTCCGTGCCCCCACTGTGCGCCAGGCCGAGGCTCAGTGTACTGGGGGAGGGGGGTGGGGGGCGATGGCTGCCGCCCCACATGGAGAAGGGAAGGCCAGGGAGGTGGAGCAGTGACCCTGGG